>NC_051445.1:29068341-29096531 GCF_001649575.2 Kryptolebias marmoratus
GCATGGTTCCATATGCAATTTCAGCGGGCTGAACAAACAGCAAGTCTTGACCATCCTCCCCGGTCACAGCAGGCTGGGTGATGTTATCTTGATATGGAGGGTTGCTCTCCCCCTCCTGACCAGATAGGGCCTGAGTTTCCTCACTGTGAGGTCTCACTGGGTAAGGTTTGTGACTCGTCTCGTTTCCACCATTTTCACCTTTCACAACAATAACCATAACACATCTCTGTTTAGGAGAGCCAGATGGTGTGGCGCCGGCAGTCTGACCTTCGTGTCTCACGTAGGCAGTTTTACACATGAGCACAAAGGCTGATAACATAAAAACCCTAACAATGGTCGACATCCTCACCTCCCCATGGACTTTCTATCTGGCATAGCAGAAGAGACTGAGCTGATGACACACAGAGGATATGCTGAAAAGTGGCACAAATAGACAGAATGACAGAAGCATATTATATCACCTACAACAACAACCTGTCATTCAGTGCCAATAGCAAGGCATGCTATTATCAGAAATTGAAAGGAGTGGTTCTGAAGCAAGGGGATAGAGGGCTTGTTTGGAACCCAGGAGAGCAAGGAGGACTTTGCAAGTTGCATTCCTACTGGGAGAAGAGGATATACGTGGTCAAGGAATATGTTCAACATATCCCAGTGTATTTCATCTATGCAGAAGGGGATGACAAAGAAAGAACCAGAACCCTATACAGGAAACTACTGTTGTTGGTCAATGATTTGCCAGTTGAATTCACAACATAACAGGCCAAACAAACCAAAAGAACCAAAGCAAAGAAAACAAAATTTATAGCGAATGAAAAACAAATGGAGACCAGACTGTTGATGTTGAAACAGCTGATTCAGATGATGAGTCAGAAGGCAAATATTGAGGGTACCACCAAGCTGGACTAAACCAGAGCATTTGTCACTATGATGGAGAAGACTTTCAGACTGAAGGACGAAAGGCCAAGGCTAATGACACAATCCTATTCTGAGAAAAAATCTAATCAAACAATGGCGAAATCTAACAGAGTCGAGAGTAAGCCCATCAGTTCAGCAAGTGACAGTAATCAAAACCAAAGGAGCTCACAAAATTCCACCTGAGTTGTGTGGAGTACACAAAACTCAAGTACCAAAGCCACCTTTATGTATTCAAAGCTATGCCCAAGGCATAATCTATATGGCCAGAAGATGATGAATCACATTGAATCACAACTGTGTATCGCACAGCACTTTCTTCATCAAGGTAACCTGTCTCCTGGAATCCGGTCTGGTGTGAGTCACTTGCCGCTTCTACACAAAATACCCAGAGAGCCACTCACCCGAGTTTGTCTGCACCGCTGCCTGTCTGCCTCCAAGGAACCAACCCGTCAATGGAACGCTTACCTGCAAATACTTACTCACACATCGGGAATCAGCAAACCCGGAGGAACTCGTCTCAAGAACACTCACCCCACCTTCTCGCCTCCACGCTGAATCCTCTTCACCAAAACAGTAAGAAATTTGCAAACGTTACTGAACTGTCGCCACTACCCATAGTTACCTCCAACCTTCCCTTCCAGATCTGGATACCTATCTACCTTTGCACTATAAATAAAATCACTTACCATTTTACTGCTGCCTCCTGAGTCTGTCTATCGCCGAACTGCTCACATTTGGCTATTCTGTGAAACCTGACAGAATGATTCAGCCAGACGAAAGGTCAAAGAGCAGTTCTGGTGGCAGACAGACCACGGCTACTTTAGTCAGCCATGAAAGACGGTTATATCCATTTGAAACCCTTCTACAGCAGTTATTCCAAGTCCAGCAAAATACTAGTACAGTACTACATCAAGTTACTCACCGTATTGTCTCCATAGACGACAAATTGGGGACGCTGTTGCCTGTGACTCCAGTCAACCCACCTGCCGCCACCACTTCACATCGAGATACATCATTTCCCGGCCAGGGACCCGACCTAAGGCCTTCAGAGTTATTTGAGGGTGATACCAACCGTTGCAGGGTTTTTTGCTGCAATGTAATCTGATTTTTTCCCGGTCTCCGTCTCTGTTTCCCTCTGATGCTGCAAAAATTATTTTCATTGTCTCGGCTCTAAAAGGAAAAGCTCTCCATTGGGCTCAAGCTTTTCTGACGTCACACTCACTGGAAACTCTACCCTCTCAGCGTTTCATACAGGAATTCCAGCGGGTCTTTGACTATCCTCTCCAGCAGGAGGAAGCTGCCAAACGCCTACTCTCTCTGCATCAAGGCAGGAAGTCAGTTGCGGAACACTCGGTGGATTTTCGCATCACTGCAGAAAAAGCAGAGTGGGACGAACTGGCTTTAAAAGGTATGCTTACAAATTCACTCTCTAAACAAGTAAAAGATCAGCTGGCATCCCAAGACAAGCCCGGGAGCTTAGATGATTTAATTTCCCTAGCAATCCGTATAGATAACAGACTTGGAGAATGGCATAGGGAGAGGGACTCCATTACCCAGAATTCAAGAATTTCCTGTTTCCACCCCATGGATGATATTTCCACCAATCAGCCTTCAATGCCATCCGAACTGGAACCTCAACTTATGCAGGTTGGTTGGACTCGATTGACTACAGAAGAAAGACAAAGGCGCTTTGTGGCTAAATAATGCATTTATTGTGGAAACAAAAGACATTTCATAGCTAAAAGTCTGCTACGGGGAAACTGATCAGCCCGCCAATAATCCAGGGGAAATTGTCGGGTTCTTGTAAGTTTTCCCCTGCTTCCTTACTCTCCTTACCCGCTACAATTATCACCGAACAAGTTTCTCTTCCCATCGCTGCTCTGGTGGACTCAGGTGCAGAACTGAATCTGATTTCTCTGGATTTGGTAGAACTGGGCATCTCTACCACCCCCTTAGACTCGTCTCGCACTGTGGCCGGCCTCACTGGACAGTCATTGACGCAGATTAGCCACAAGGTCCCCAATCTCCGGGTATTAGTTTCAGGTAATCATCACAAGACTGGTGAGTCCTCCTCACCTCAATTAATATTTGGTTTCCTGTGGCTGCAACTTCTTAATCCCGTTTTCAACAATCGAGTAGAGATAACAAGATCCACCCTTGTGCCTTTTTCTCCCGACGGTTATCACAGTCTTAACAAAACTATGATGTAGGTACCCGAGAACTGCTAGCTATTAAATTAGCACTTGTGGAATGGAGACATTGGCTGGAGGGTTCCGAGATCCCTTTCATCATTTGGACAAATCACAAAAACCTCATCCATTTACAAAATGCCAAGAGACTTAACCCCAGACAGGCCAGGTGGTCATTGTTTTTCGCTCGATTCAATTTTGCCATTACTTACAGACCCGGTTTGAGGAATATCAAACCGGATGCTCTCTCTAGATTGTACTCCTGTCAGGAACCAGATAATTTTTATCAAGCAGTCCGGCAGCAGACAGACACAGGAGACCAGGAGATTAAGGTAAGTGATTTATTTACAGTGCAGGAGTAATATCTACAGGACGAAACGTCGGGATCTGTAAGAGTGAAAGACACGGTAAGTATGGCGGAGTGAAAAACGCGAGCAACCTAGGAATGGTAAGTGACGGTTCGTAATTAAAGTTCTTACAGCAGGGCAGCGGGTCCAATACTTGGAGAAGCAGGCAGTGGTGAGTTTGAGTTCCAGGACGGTGGTGAATATCCTTCCATTGGTGAGTACTTCCTTCCAGGTGTTCTTGTGAAGCAGACAGACAGGCACGGGAGGCAGGTAGTATTGAGCGTTAGCAGAGGTCTCAAGGAAAACGGAAACCAGACTGGATCCACGGGACAGAAGGTAATTCCTGAGGCACAAAAACGAAACAGAGTTAATAAAACTCGGGATAACAAATCTCTCTTTCTTTACTGAGGCTCAGCGATTTTACCACAAGCAGGTAATGCTCCAGCGCTGGTCTGGTCTCAGCCACCGGCTTAAATACACCTGTCCTTGCCATCAGCCAGATCACTTGCAGGTGAGGAGGGAGAGTTGACGAGACGTCAATCACTCGTCTGGCCACGCCTACCAGGAAGTACTCACAAACACCAACAAACAATGCTCAGAAAAACCACCCTCACCACAACTCCTTCTCAGAGACCTCCAAGGCTGATTCCAACATCATCCCATCCACCTGTTTTTTTTGGCTGTGGAGTTTGACCTTCCTACGGCAAACTGTTTCAGAGTTACATCATGGACAAATATGGTCTTAATTTTAGCTCCTGTTAGCTATTGCGGCCATCTTGATATCACAGCACTGCTGCTCGGGCCTAATGAAAAAATCCACAAAATACAATAGGCCTTCGCAGCGCTGTCGCTGCTCGGGCCTAATAATAATAAGAAACATAGCAGATCCAATAGGCCTTCGCAGCGCTGTCGCTGCTCGGGCCTAATAATAAACATTTGAAATACAAGAGGCCTTCACAGCACTTCGCTGGCCGGGCCTAATTAAAGGCTTGACTGATTTAAAATTAAATAAAAAAAATTAAAAAATACTTTAAAGAAAATAATAATTTCTGCCATTGTTAAAAAAAATTAATTCAGTCACAATTAAACATAAATTATTATGTTCACTCCTCAAGGACTGTTCCTTGTCTGTGGTGTTCAGGGACTGGTCTCAAGGTGCAGACATGGAGGGTGTCAGGTTTGGAAACCTCAGGGTCCCGTCACTGTGTTTTGCAGATGAAATTCTGTTGGCGTTTTCAAGCGAGGACCTTTTACGAACCTTCTCTTATTTACTATTAGTTCATGATAGCTACTCATGATAACCCAAACGAGTCTCTGATGCCAAAAGTGTAGGTAATGTGTAGGAAAGCTTAAACTAAGCATTTCCCAACAAGTAAACTCAGAATAAGTTGGGGTGATCGTCTGTAATTCACAATTAGTTTATGGTTAGATCTTCAGTTACAACACACAATTTTTGTGGCCTTTATTTGGAAGTGCTACCACCTCTTAGACCACACATTTTTGTCCTCATTGCTTATGCTCAGTCTGAACCCAGATTGAAAGATACACTATATTGCCAAAAGTGTTTGCTCACCCATCCAAATTATCGGAATCAGGTGTTCCAATCACTGCTATAGCCACAGGTGTATAAAATCAAGCCCCTAGGCATGCAGACTGTTTGTCCAAACATTTGTGAAATAATGGGTTGCTCTCAGGAGCTCAGTGAATTCCAGTGTGGAACTGTGATAAGATGCCACCTGTGCAACAAATCCAGTCGTGAAATTTCCTCGCTCCTAAATATTTCACAGTCACTGTAAGCTGTATTATAAGAAAATGGAAGTGTCTGAGAATGACAGCAACTCAGCCACGAAGTGGTAGGCTAAGTAAACTGACGGAGAGGGGTCAGCAGATGCTGAAGCGCATAGTGTGAAGAGGTCGCCAACTTTCTGCAGAGTCAATCACTACAGACCTCCAAACTTCATGTGGCCATCAGATTAGCTCAAGAGAAGTGCGCAGAGTCTCTGTTGCACTCCTAAACCTTGTGGAAACCTTTCCTAGAAGAGTTGAAGCTCGTATAACTGCAAAGGGTGGGTCAACGCCATATTAAACCCTATGAATTAAGAATGGGATGGCACTGAAGTTCATATGCGTCTGAAGGGAGGCAAGCAAATACTGTTGGCAATATAGTGCATGTCTGGCTTCAGCTCACTTAGTCAGTTTAGATTTACTTCAGTCAGGTTTTTGTTTAATCTGCAGTATCCCATCTGACATGTCATCGGTTGTCTATGTGAGATACAATGACGTGTCAGTGTTTTGTTCAAACTGGTGACATCTAACTGGGATTTGCTTTGCATAGTGATTGCTTCAAGCTAAATGTTATTAGTGTTGTGAAGCAATCAAAGTAATCTGCTCTCTGGAGAAATTATGTTTTAGATATTGATACAGTGGAAGACACTGATCCCTCTGTTTGTTGTTGTCACTGTGACTTTATCTGTCCTGTGGCCCACAGCAGAGTAAACTGGCCATCAGGCAGGAAGACTCATTTGTTCACTTTACAGCCTGTCATATCACGGACAGCCCAGAGAATCATACCTGATGTTTAGAGTAAAAAACAAACAAACAGGTGAATAGTTTCATACAAAAATAGATTATATCTGTCAAATTTTGTTTTGCATGACATTTTAGTGTTTACATAGAAAATAGCAATTACAGTTACAGTTTGGGCCTCTTATTTTATTTTTATTTAGGTGTCTTCCTCAAAGCCATTTCATAAATAACACTCTCAAGGAAACAATATCTGTTAGCAGCACTGAAGCAACTTGGATAGCTTTCTGATCTGCTGGGGCTGTGTGAAAAGCAAAGTGGTTATTGCTGAAGAGAGGCATGAAAGTCAGTAAAATACCAATTTGAAGGTCATAACCTTTTGTTGATCTGAGCAAATGGACTGGCTTGTGATCTGAACCTTTCAGCTGGAGGGTCGATGTGAATGATGCTCTGCTGTACGTCAAAACAAAAGGGATTCAAAAACAGTGATTGTTCTTTGTATAGAAAACAACTGTTACAAATTATTCCAAATATGTTTTTAAACAAAATAAACTTTGAAAGAGATCTTTTTTTTATTGACTGAGGCTGACCATTTCAGATCACAGTAGGGTTTCAAATAATTTTTGTACATCAACTAATATACTTGAATGTTACTTTATTTAGCAATAAAAAACAGCAACTGGAAGGGTACATTCCAATTCCATTTATCCAGGTTCCAAGCCTGGATAAATAGTGAGCATGGGTATTTGGCATAAAACTTGTGCCAAAACAAACAACAACAACAACAAAAAAAAAAAACATGCAGATCTATGACTATCCTACTGGACTGTATGACTGCCTTGCTCGATTGTCCAACGACCTTACCAGATCAGTCAGGGCCTGGGTTAAGGGCCTCCAGTGCAGTTGCCTAGCAGGTTGTCAGTGGCAAATAAACTGGGAGGCAAATGGTTTGCTTTTGCGACCCCTGATAAAAGAGCAGCCACAAAACAAAGGTAATTTTATGAGGTTATTGCACATAAATAAACAATACAATACATGTGCCAGAGTTAGCTTAGAGGCTCATTTTCATCTGTTGTCCTTGGGCAGGTGCAACTCGCCTTAAAATAATATAGGGTTGTAACATAAAATACAGAAATAGATTTAAATGGCAGTTTAATATGGACTAGCTAAAATTTAATTTATTGGTCAATGTGTAAAATTGTCCTAAACTTTGTTTAGAGTTGATTAAATTAAGCATATTTCCTGTAAGAGAATTGGATTTGTTACTGATAGTTAATAAAAAGAAATGCAATGCTATAAAATTGGCCAAAGTTTTTAATGATAATAAAGATAAATTATCTGTTAATAAATATCTATTAAACTACAAATATAATTTGGCTGATCCTCTGAACCTCAGCATATGTGGTTTCAGTTTTCTGACTATTTTTAGTCATTATTTTACAGTTTAAAAGCATTGATGAAGTAAGTTATAATTTGTAAAGTTATAGGCAGTAATACAACAAAGAGAACAACAATCTAAAGCCAGTAAAATGTCAAACAACCCATCTCCTTTCAGGAAGCTCACCCTGTAGTTCTCATTTCAGCCTGTACCATAACATGACATGACAACCTTGATAAAACTTTTAATTGCATCCCTGTGAGCTCTTCTATGGTGCCTGAGACAAACTTTGGGCTAAATGTCAGATAGTATCAGTGATTTTTATTTTTTTTAGCCTCCAGCAAATATTACCTTGAAAATTAACTCTGAGCCCTTCGAAGTGGGACACACAACCAAACAAATTCACCCTCTTGTCTGTTTTCAGCTCATATTTTATACCATAACTTATGACTAGTATTGAATGAGCTCAACTAAACTCAAACTAAGATAACAGCTGGTCATATGTGCCAGTGAAAATAAAACAATGGCAAACATAAATCAGATTAAATTATTTTTGCTGAGAATTTTAATTTGAACATGAGGTGTGGTGAGAGTTAAAAAAAGGAAAACAGCTTTTCAACATGTAAAACACTATCTGAACCTAACTAAAAAAAAAGAAAAATAGGATCTAGGCCAGGTTTTTTTAAGCAGTGGCTGCACTACTGCATGTTTAAAACTAGCAGGGACCACACCTGACGACAGACTGTCATTTATAATTGCAAGAACAGGCTGCCCTATGCTAGATATAATATCTTTAAAAAATGGTGGAGGGACAGGATCACGGGGGGAACCTGATGGCTTGATGTGGCCAACCACGTCCTCTAAAAGTGAGACGGTCACAGGCTCAAACTGATTGAAAACAGCAGAGCAAGGGACTGAAACAGAGGGGTCAGAGTCAGGAGCTGTGATATGAGCTCTGGTACTACCAACCTTTTCAATAAAGAAACGCAGAAACTGATCACACATGTCAGGAGAAGCTTCCAAACAGGCATTCTGTGGAATATTAAGCACAGAGTCAATGGTGTTAAATAAAACGCGTGGGTTATGGCTGTTTGAGGAAATGATATTTGCCAAATATTCCCTTTTAGTCTCTTTAACCGTGCTCTGGTAGAGACGCCAACAGTCTTTTAAAATCTGAAGAGTAACCTGCAGTTTATCCTTTTTCCATCTGCGTTCAACACGACGACATTCCCTCTTTACAGCACGAGTTCTGTCATTAAACCAAGGCTCAGGTTTAATTCTTGGCTGCCTAGTTTTTAATGGAGCAACCGAGTCCAGGATGGTTTGACAGGAAGAATAGAACCAGGACCAGAGCTCTTCTGTATCAAAGTGGAGGAAGTCAGAAGATCCACAGAGCTGAAGAAAAGCAGTAGAGAACTGAGTGGCAGTGGAAGGGTTAATAATCCGACAGCGCCGAACAGCAGCGCGAGTTTTAACTGCAGTAGGTGTCAAACTGACACTGAATAAAACAGGCAGGTGATCCGAGAACCCAGAGTCACAGATTTCCAGGTTAGTCACAGGCAGACCGCAGGAAATAACCAGGTCCAGTGTGTGTCCGTGTTCATGTGTAGGGCCGGACACGGCCTGTACCAGGTTAAAAGAGTCCAGAAGGCTTAAAAAGTCCTTTACCAGAGGCTTATCAGGACAGCACACATGTATATTGAAGTCTCCAACAATAAGAACATGTTCATAGTTAGTTAAAATCCCAGATAAAAAGTTAGAGAAGTCGCTTATAAAATCCTTATTATATTTGGGGGGCCGGTAGACGACAGCACAGAAAACTGGGTTTACGTGTCTCATCTCAAATGACGTAAACTCAAAGCTGGGGAATGACGTGTGTAAAAAACACTGCTTACATTTGTAGTCCTGTTTGTAAACAGTCGCTGTGCCTCCCCCTCTCCCCGAAGCCCGTGGTGAATTAAAATAAGAACAATCCGCTGGTAAAAGCTCAGATAGAGCACTGGACTCACCAACACTCACCCATGTCTCAGTCACACACAGAAAATCTAGGTTTTGGCGACTTAAAAAAATCCAGAAGAATAAAAGTTTTATTCACCAGCGACCTGGCGTTTATCAGGCCAAACCTGACAGGAACTGAATCCTGTGCTTCGACAGGTAGGGAAACCCGGTACAGCGGTCTCAGGTTTTGGAGACACCGTCGGCGCATGTTGATCCGGGAATGGCAGGGATGGCGGTTTAGAGGGGCTTGAATACCGACCACTGGCACCAGGGAGACATCAACGGGATCCAAGAAACGCCGAGGCACCCGAGAGCCCAGAAACGATCCATGCGATGATCGGGTAAAAACAGAACAGTGCGTCATGTAAAACTTCAGCTTCACCAGCCGGCCGCTTCGTCTACCGCGATGACGATGACGTCTCCACCGTGAACGCAGAGCAGGAACCCGGAACAGGTGACCCGGAATCACCGGCAGAAGCGGGGGCAAGGATTGTTGGCCAGCAACATCGAATAACTCCAAATCCCAGACCAAAGGTTGGAGGTCTAATAGTGTGTTGCGATCATACACCAGCAGAGACTCAGTTCCGTAGATGACACAGGTCAGAAACGGTATAAACATCAGCAAACGTGAGAATGACAGACAAGCAGCCACACACACCGGCGCCATCTTGCCAAAACTTACTTACTCGAGTCCCATGTTTTCCTCTTGCATTTTCCCCTCTGGTGCATATGATGACTGGACTGACACACCATGTCTGATGATTGTACATTACCTACGACTCTTAGTCTCCTCTGTATATTGTTTTCTTTTTTTTTTACTGCTGATCAAAACTTGGGAAAAGGAAATACATACTCACCCGAGAACCTCCAGCCTATGTCTCTTCACCACTGTTTCATTCTTTTCTCTTTGGAACTCTGAACTGAAGAGAACAACTAAGCACAAGAATCTTTTCCAAAATGTAAACTTTCTACATTTCTTCAAAAATATCAAATGCTAATAACCTTCCCCTTATAGTTTATGCTTCAAGACCTTCATCATCCAAGTGTAATATTTTTGTAAACAGTGTAAATCAACCCTTTGAAATTTTGATCTTATCAGTTTTCTTGTGTCAGAGTCCAGAGTTTATTTGCTGCTCTCAAAACATGACACTATTCGTAAAATAGAGTGATAATCAGTTGTATTTTTGATTTTTAACCTGTTTTACATTTACATCAGCAGTATTACCATCAAGCTTGAAATTTGATTGGTCTGGCATTTGAAAGTCTAGTACTCGCACTCTTTTTCTACAAAGCCATGCTGTTGTAACACATGCAGAATGTGGCTTGGCATTGTCTTGCTGAAATAAACACGGACATCCCTGAGAAGGATGTTGCTTAGATGGCAGCAAATGTTTTTGTATAAACTTTTCAGCATGTTTTGATGAAACATTCAGAAATGAATGAAATCCCTAAATTTCTTGCAATTGTACGTTGAGAAATATTGTTCTTAAACTGTTGGACTATTTGTTCACACAGTTGTTCACAAACTGTTGAATCTCACCCCATCCTTGCTTGCGAATGACTGAACCTTTTGGGGATGCTCCCTTTACACCCAAGCATGACACTCACCTGTTTCAAATTAACCTGTTCACCCGTGGAATGCTCCAAACAGGTGTTTTTCAGCATTCCTCAACTTTTTAAGTCTTTTGTTGCCCCATCTCAGATTTTTTTGGAACATGTTGCAGGCATCAAATTCAAAATGAGTGAATATTTGCAAAAAAACCCCAAAGTTTATCTGTTTAAACATTAAATATCCCGTATATATCACATATTCAATTGAATGAAGCTTGGAAAGGATTTGCAAATCATCATATTCAGTTTTTATTTGTTTTACACAATGTCCCAGCTTGTTTAAAATTGGGGTTGTAAATGATGAAACCTCACAGCTGTTGCCACTGACAGTTTAAACACTACTAGTTGTTAAAATCACAGCTTTCATAGCTTGTAGTGCTTAAGATTGCAAGTTGTCCAAAACATAAGAAATTATAACAAGAACTTAAAAGGAAACACACAGCACATAGTGAGTGTCAATTTGGACACTATGATGGTGGTATTTTAAGCAGTGTTAAAAAGTCAAATCTAAACTTTATGTCCTAATAATACATTATTGGTTATCATTGGTAAGGCTGAAAAACCAATAAATGATTGTGTTATATAAGTTATATAATCCTGGATTGTGTGTGCTGAAGGTGTTGCATAAATAGGATAAATGAGGGCTGCTGTTTTGTTAAAAAGAGGAAAATGTAAAAAGACAGCTTTTTCCTTTTATCATCATCAACATAATATGTCGCCCCCTGAGCTACAGCTCAATATATAATAATATTAGTATAATATATCTAATAATAATATAAAAATAACAATATATGTAGCCTTGGCATAACAATAAATAGTACACATGACTGTGATTGTTGAGGGTAGAGCACAGGTATAACTGTAAAAGTGATGACACAAGCATAGAGCATATGCAAATAAGAGGGTAGTTTAAATGTATTAAGTATTGTAAAGGGAATGTGTGTTCTGTATAAAGTGATACTTTTGTATTAAGTTCAAAAGGGTTATGTGAAGGATTTGTGTATTTACCTAAATATGTTTAAGTTACTGAATCGTGTTTATTGAAGCATGATAATAGCGTTATTGTGTTAAGTAGCGTGAAATATGAGGACCCGTGATGGGGGCAGAGAAGAAAAGGATGATGGGAAGACCGGAGGAGAGAAGAAAGTTGTGGAAGGGATGGGATACGGGGAGAGGTCGAGGTGACAGAGAATGACTTGGGATAGAAGACTGCGCTGGAGTGGAGTGGAGTGCGGAGTTGGAGAAGGAGAGGAGAATCAGCGGCTGTTGTTGAGGACGGCAGCAGAGACAAGAGGGCAGGAGTGACGTGGTGATAACGTTAACGAGGGACTTAGTTGTCCTGAACGTTTGGTTTTTTAAGAGGGTGGAGAAAAAAAATGGCACTAATGAGGTATCCTTGACGAGGAGGACGTCGACCAAGTAAGCCTGGTGGGTTTTGTTCATCATCTTTTGGTCGTTCAACGGAACGAGGAGGGGAAAGGACAGACATCGAGTGACGCCGCAACAGGCCGGCAATGTAACCAGCTAACGGTACCGGACTAAGTGAGTGAGTGTGTGTGTATGGAGTCCATGCGTGATGATGTATGATTGTTAAATGTGTACGTGGAGAAGCTAAGGCTAAAGTTATTGATAAGTGAAATTCCGGGGGGTTATTGTTCTATTGTTCTATGAATGTAGAAGTGTGAAATGCTTTATTGTGTGTGAGATGTTCAGTTCTATTGAGCTAATTAAAGTTAGTTCTAGTGGTTAAAGACAAAGATAGCTTTGTCTTGAAAAAGAAGGAGTAATTCAGAATTCATATCAGGGTAAACCTGCATGGTATCTACTCGTTATCTATGAACCCAAATAGCACCCCAACTGGTGCAGTAGGTCCTTTGCCCAGTTATTTACGGATGGGGCACTACATTTACACACACACACACACATATATATATATATATATATATATATATATATATATATATATATATATATATATATTCCCACTATATTCCCACTTAGTCTCTCTAATAGTCAAAAACCTATAAAAATGAGAAAATGTACATTTTAATTGCAGAGCACATTTTACCCCTTTGTGGTGCTGCTTTATGGATCTTGGGAGACTTTAGCAGTGAAAAGTTGTAAAACCCATCAGTCCTTTGAAGACAAGGTTTGGGGGAACCCTCTTGTCCGGACGGGACATTTTTCTCCAGATACACAATTGACACCTGGCAGGAGTGGAGAATTGTGTGTCTGTCGATACTGTCAGTCATGGATGTCGAAGATGTGTACACAATTGGATTTTTGATAACAGGCTTTCTGCTTTTTGGAGTTGGCATATCGAGAAATTCGGAAAACCTCGGCAGCTGTTCTGGCCACTGTGAGGCTGCCAGGCATATGTGATGGGATCTGCAATCAACACTCAGACTTTGATGTTACATGAGCAAAATTGCAGACTGGATGCAATCCTTAGGATCGCAGGCTTGATGCGGTTCCGGGACTCGGGATGAAAAGGGATAAATCTTGGAGAAAGTTATTCACTCGGATCTGGCAGAATAGACCTGGAATTTGGCTGTTTGGATTCGCCATTGAGAAACACCAGCGAGACTTTGAAGGCAGACAGAAAATAAGGGTCGGCCTGACCCAAAACAATTATTGTTATGTGAATCTGGCTCCCTTGTGCTGGCCTTTGGCCAGCTATCTTTAATTCCTCCTGGATTTTATGTAAATAAGATGCTCTGCCCCCTCCCTTGCCTGAGGACATGTGTGGATCTGCTCTGGGCTGTTTGATAAACATTCCATCATATTATCAAACACAATGGCCTCTGTGACGTGATTCATGGACTTATCTGCAAACACACACACACACATTCATACAAATACACTAAACCGACCTCCACCATCTCTGCTTGTCTCTTCATGTGTCACTCTGCTTGCTATCTGGACCTTGTGTGGCTTCTTTCACTTCTGCTTCTGTTAGTCTACCCTCATCAAATAGATTTGTCTTATTAACGCTTCTCTAAGAGGAAAACTTATTCATATTCAAATGGACTATTAAGACCTGTTATCACTGTATCAACCTCATATATTTCCTCTTAGATGAAAGTTTTTATTCAAGTTAAAAAATAAACTTTAAAAAAAATCATTATCATTATATTAACCATTCTGTTGAAATGCTTCCCCTTAGAGAAAAGTCTGTTTATGTTTAAAAGGTCTATTAGGTTATACATCACTGACTGACTTACAGATTCTTAGTTTACTCAAATTACCAGTCATAGTTATACCAATCATACTACTCTGTTATAGTTATGCCAATCTTGCTATTACCTAGAGTTACTTGACTGATGTTTTTATTTCTGTATTTGATTCTGTAATTGCTTTTTGATTAGTATTCTTGATATTTTTAAATGGTTCCTCCTAGAGGAAAGTTTATTCATGTTTGTTAGTTTACTCAAATTACCTGTTATAGTTATGACAAACTTACTATTAGCTAAAATTACTTTTGTTTTGTTCTGTTATAGTTATATCAAACTTACTATTAGCTAAAATTACCTGATGGATGTTTTTTTATTTCTGTATTTGATTCTGTTGTTGTTTCTGTGTTGTAAAGCACTTTGAATCGCCTTGCTGCTGAAAAGTGCTATATCAACAAATTTCACTTCACTTCAGAAGTCAAATTGAATGCAATGCCATTGTAGTTGACATCCAAAGATGATATCACTCAACAGGAACAATAAACTGAAAATACAAGTTAAAATGCCATTAGTGACAAAGCTAGATTTTTACAGTGGCTGACCTATTGACCATTTCTGGTGTGTACATACAGCCAAGCACCTTATCTTTTAATCAAATCATGTTGCCTTTAACCTTTTTTATGGTTCTTGTTCTTCTTGAGTTTTTGTGAAGTGAAAACTATAATATCCGTCCGTAATGAGGAGAGGTTTTTTTAAAGTGTGAGTTTCATTTAGGTAATTTTTTGTCTCCTCAACATTTTCCAAAAGTAAAGTAAGATCAGAGACTGATACCTCTCCCGTAGAACCAGCTCTCAACTGTACAACAGCTTTGAGATTTGCATTAAAGCCTTAGTTTCCAATAAAGCTTATGGCTAGTTTTACCTGAAAATTTATTAGCAAAGTAGTGTAGTGTCTCCCAGGATTGTGGTCACACAGGAACACATGAGACCTGTGTGAAGCAGGTGAAAGAGAAATAGGAGGACACACTGCTTATGGTTTCCTTCCAGATTGCCACTCTCTTTTTTTTTTTTTTAACTTTCAATCACAACAATGTCAATAAGCAGCATTTCTGTTTTCTTCTTCTGTTACAGTTAAGTTTACATTGGTTCTACAAAAATTATCTCAGGTCTTATTTCACAGTTTCACTAAAATACATTATCAGTCATTGTTCCTGTGATCAACACATATAATTTATATTCAATAAACATTTAATAACATTTGATGCAAGTAAGTCTACTTTTCTGTTTGCTTCAAACATTCAGTGTGACCACGTTATAGTCCGTTATGTATTTATAAATACAATCAACCTGGCACAATGCTTCTGTAATGGCATTGAAAATATTTAGATAGCTAGCACTCATGTAACATGTTTAAACGTTATGTAGACCAACCAAGAAATCCAGAAATTACTAACAAATTCAAGTGTGCAAACTTCAATATGCATGTTTTAACCAACATTACTGCAACAAATTACCCACATTTATCATTTTGTAACATATTTACAGTGTACAGGAACTCTACAAACTCAATGCTACTGTCAAATAATCTCAGTCATGCAAACACAATGTGTATCAGCACTCTTCATGAAAGTAAAACTAATGACTGTCAGGTTTCAACCAAACCCACAGAACACCACAGTGCCCCCTCCTCAAAGATCGCCTCCAGGCGACTTGGGGCGCTTGTCCGGATGTTTGTTGTAGAATGTAGAGATCAGGGTACACTGCTCTAGAGTCTAGTGTTGGCATGTTTTACACCACTGCATCTGATGCTTTGCATTGCACTTGGTGATGTATGGATTGGATGTAGCCGCTCAATCATGGAAACCCATTCCATGAAGCTCTCTGCGCACTTCTCTTGAGCTAATCTGATGGCCACATGAAGTTTGGAGGTCTGTAGTGATTGACTCTGCAGAAAGTTGGCGACCTCTTCACACTATGCGCTTCAGCATCTGCTGACCCCTCTCCGTCAGTTTACTTAGCCTACCACTTCGTGGCTGAGTTGCTGTCATTCTCAGACACTTCCATTTTCTTATAATACAGCTTACAGTGACTGTGAAATATTTAGGAGCGAGGAAATTTCACGACTGGATTTGTTGCACAGGTGGCATCTTATCACAGTTCCACGCTGGAATTCACTGAGCTCCTGAGAGCAACCCATTATTTCACAAATGTTTGGACAAACAGTCTGCATGCCTAGGGGCTTGATTTTATACACCTGTGGCTATAGCAGTGATTGGAACACCTGATTCCGATAATTTGGATGGGTGAGCAAACACTTTTGGCAATATAGTGTATCTTTCAATCTGGGTTCAGACTGAGCATAAGCAATGAGGACAAAAATGTGTGGTCTAAGAGGTGGTAGCACTTCCAAATAAAGGCCACAAAAATTGTGTGTTGTAACTGAAGATCTAACCATAAACTAATTGTGAATTACAGACGATCACCCCAACTTATTCTGAGTTTACTTGTTGGGAAATGCTTAGTTTAAGCTTTCCTACACATTACCTACACTTTTGGCATCAGAGACTCGTTTGGGTTATCATGAGTAGCTATCATGAACTAATAGTAAATAAGAGAAGGTTCGTAAAAGGTCCTCGCTTGAAGACGCCAACAGAATTTCATCTGCAAAACACAGTGACGGGACCCTGAGGTTTCCAAACCTGACACCCTCCATGTCTGCACCTTGAGACCAGTCCCTGAACACCACAGACAAGGAACAGTCCTTGAGGAGTGAACATAATAATTTATGTTTATTTGTGACTGAATTAATTTTTTTTAACAATGGCAGAAATTATTATTTTCTTTAAAGTATTTTTTAATTTTTTTTTTTTAATTTTAAATCAGTCAAGCCTTTAATTAGGCCCGGCCAGCGAAGTGCTGTGAAGGCCTCTTGTATTTCAAATGTTTATTATTAGGCCCGAGCAGCGACAGCGCTGCGAAGGCCTATTGGATCTGCTATGTTTCTTATTATTATTAGGCCCGAGCAGCGACAGCGCTGCGAAGGCCTATTGTATTTTGTGGATTTTTTCATTAGGCCCGAGCAGCAAAGTGCTGTGATATCAAGATGGCCGCAATAGCTAACAGGAGCTAAAATTAAGACCATATTTGTCCATGATGTAACTCACTCTAAAAATATGTAACTTAGAAAGGTCAGACTTCACAACTAAAGTTCCCACGGGTGAAGGATTAGCCATTTGGAGTTCAACGTCACGAGGTCAAAGTTCAAGGTCACAAGAGCACATGTGCTCTAACTCTACAACCGTTTAACGTAGGAAGGTCAAACTTCACAGCATGCCACAGGACTCGTACTGATCCTGACTGAAGGCAATTTGGGACGTTTGCCGAAAGCTCCACCTAGTGGATGATGCAAGAAATGCGCAAGAGCGCAGAGGGCAGTCGCCAGAGTTCCCGCGGTCGTCAATAGGCCGAAGCAGCGCTAAGCTGGGAGGGGCCGCCCAATGCTGCTCGCAGCTTTAATTAGGCCTCTTGTATTTTGTGGAATTGTTACTATTATTATTAGGAGCCATTTTCTAAACCCTACAGGAAGTCTGCCATCTTGGATCAAAGTTCAGATTTTTACCCAATTTTGGGCGATGACAGCCTCCGCATTTGATCAAACTCCTCCTACAGCTTTTGACATACAGGCATCAGATTCTCTCAGCTCAGTCTTGAGACATTGAAGGTCAAAAGTTATCAAAAGCTTTTTGCTACAACAAAGCATGTGGGTGTGGCCAAGCCTCAAACTCTGACCATTTGCCATGAAACATCACGATGTAATAACTTCCACATACAAGGTCATAGATTAATGAAACTTTCTGTGTGTCATAACAGACTAGTACTAATCACAACAACGTGGTCAATTTGTGACATCACTTTAGCCCCGCCCCCTTCCAACAGGAAGTAACATGTTTTCCTGTTGGAGGTTCTCCTTTTTTCTCTTTCACTCATACAGATTTAAGCCTGTGTCAGATGACAGAACAACATGATACAGAATCCCTCTCTCAGCACTGACTGGTGCCTGAATAATGTGGAATAGAATAGCAAATTCTATTCCCTCGCCGTTTGCATACGGTTCACTCTAAATCACACATGCATTACCTGATTTCCACCAAACTGGATATGAATGGTCTTTGTTGACTTCTAAAGAGGCCAATCGGGTGATATTAGAATTCGACTCCAGTGCGCCCTCTATAATATTCCAAGAGTTATATCTCCCTGATACCTCATCCGATCTGCACAAGATTTTTTTGTGCATCATCAGTGAGCACTGTTGCACATATTAGTGTGGTAGTTTAATGACAACACTTAAGCCCCGCCCACTATGGGTTTTTGGGTGACTGTAACTCTGAAACGGTGCACAGTAGGTAGGTCAAACTTTACAAGAGACTCCCCATGGGTCAAGTATCAGCCTTTTTAACTTCAAGTTCACAAGGTCAAAGGTCAAGTTCACAAGAGCCCATGTGCTTTAACTCTTGAACCGTTTGATGTAGGAAGGTCAAACTTCACAGCATGCCACAGGACTGGTGCTGATCCAGACTGAAGGCAATTTGGGACATTTCCTTAAAACGCAACCTAGTGGTTGGTGCAGGAAAAGAGCAATAACGTAGACAGCAGTCGCCAGAGCTCCTGCGGTCGCAAGGCCGGAGCTAAGCTGAGCTGCGAGGGCTGCCCAATGCTGCTTGCAGCTTTAATCGTAATTGTTATCAAAATCATTTGAAATACTTTGTAGGATGCCTTATTTTCATAACTCTCATTATAATATGTTGTTTTTTTTCAGTAACATTCCTCCGATGTGTTAAAAAGTGTTCAATTTTCTCTCTAGATTCAGAGAAATACCACACTATTTGTCTTTAACCCTTTAAGGGTGAAGCCCCCTCCAGAGCGGGCTCCAGAGCGTGCATCAACCTTAAAGGGTTAAAATACTCTTGCGGAAAAGATCCGCCCTCTCAGAGACTCCATTTTATCTCGAAAGTCCAGACTTCAGGCTTTATACCATTTTTTAAATTATCTCGATAGGTAAAGGAAAACCAGAGTTATGATAAATTATTCACAACACATATATTTTTTTTGAAAATCGTCGTCATATTTTCAGCGCGTTAGAGTGAGAAGCGCCATAACTGGGGAGTTCCCCCAACCCAGCCGAATGAAAAAACACCCCCTCCTCTCCAATCTGACGGAGGCTCAATGTTATCTGTCAAGCAACCAAACACTGTCTTCTGTCTTCTTACACAGCGAGAAGAAGAAAGAGGCGCAAAAATTAAAGAAAGTTCGGTGACGCCAAAAAACAAACAAACCGAGAGCGCGGGAGTGAGTTGTGTCTTGTGATATTTAGCGTGTTTGAATTTTATAATAAGGGTGTAGTTTAGACTGGGACAGACAGTGAGGACTTTGTTGATGAACTAGGTGATCCATTGTTTTTTTTAGAGAAGGATTACTGGAAACAGAACACATTTTGTCTGTCTCCCTTCCAGCCAAAATGATAACAAGAGAATATATTTTATAACATTTTCCTGAATGATCCTGCATAAACAGGACATAGAAAATGACCAAAACTAAGAATGTGATGTGCCATTATGCCTTGTTTTGGACAGAAACTGTTTATGTGAGTGGTACAAAGGATTTATGGCAATTTTTAGAACTCCTGATTGTTTGGTCTAAAAAACGCAGAAGAAATTGTCAACATTTTAATGGAGAAAGTCTATATAACTGTGTTGTTTGCTCAATTTGTTCACGTTTATGAATATTACTGATTATATTTGCATTCTAAGTTATCAAAACATTTCATTAAGTATGTTTGTGGTTTTTACAGTAAAAAAACTCCACTTCCACTTGGATTTTATGTTTTTGTGTGATTTTAGGTCTGTTGTGTTAATACAGTATGTCAAAAGTAAAATATGACTTGAAAATCACACTTGAGAGGTTGTGCTGAAAACAAAGACTCCGAACATGGCAGGTTAAACCACTTTAGGGTGAAATATGAAGAAAATTTAAAGTAGTCCAAAAACGTCCAGTTTCACCCTAGACCTTAGAGGGTTAAGTTAGACGTTTAAATGGCTAACATGCTGACCAATGACTAGAACAATTTTTTTCTTCTTATATTATTTGTATCCATCTGTGACAAACATTTTGTTTGTATAAAATTGGACAGAAAGACAACTAAAACCAGTATTCTCTTCAGTGTTCTCTAGTATTCTCTAAAACTGATTTATTGTAAAAAACAAAAACAAAAGGCTGATGAGGCAGCATAAACCCACAACAAAATATCTGGAGATCACATGAAGGAACTCAAACACTAGCTAAGACCTAAAAAAGAAGCAAAACCAAAAAAAAAAAGAAAAAAAAAAAACAATCACAAGCTAAAAGTACTAAAATACCACTTAAAAATAGCAAACACCAGCTAAAAGTAACAAACATGTTTCTGAGAAATAGTTACTTTATACATGTGAAAAACAATATAGAATGAGTTCTCTATTGCTAGCCATCAGTCTACCCTGGACAAAGACTTCTGTTCTTATGGCCATAACTATTATCTCATTACTTCAAAAATCATCTTCAAAAAAGGGTCCTTTTGTACCACAGGATGTGTGCTGTGCCTGCCCTCTCTCCCCACCATCCATGTCATTCTCCTCTTGTCCCCAGAATGGCTGCAGACCCTGCACAGTGCTGGCACAGTTTACTGACATTTAAATGAGGTATTGTGCTGCATTTAGAGGAAAACCCACCCATAATATTGCAATAAGTGATTGGGGTAAAAACACCTGATTTTCAAAGACCAGCACTGTTTGCAACATCATTTAGCATCAAATATTTAAATCTCCTGAGAGAAGGTGGTAATTACATCTCAGAACAAGAATCTGAGAATAGAAGCAATCTCCTGTACTGCTGCCTTTACAAAAAGAGGACAGGCATGTTTTGAAAGGTATAATACATCTTCTCTTCCAGTGATGAGTGTGAAACATTATTGCATTCAACTTTACCGAGAAGGTAAAATCTTGTTCTTGGTGTTTTACATTCAGAAAACAAAACTTTATGATTATAGAACATTTCAACAGACAGAGCTTCACAGTAAACCTTCTCTCTCTCTCTGCTGTGATGGTAAAATGCCAAATTGCTGATATATTTCCACCTCAAGTGTTTGAGCAATTGAGCATCTGAATGATGTCTGATGAAGATGATGCCTGAAACAGCGGGCTAGAGGTTGTAACTCAACACTCACCTCTTGATGCCCTTTTGGCTCCCACAGAGGATCAGGCAGGGTGGGGGGTTGCCCTTTGGAGGTTCTGTCTCAGATGAATTGTCAGAGGGCTCGCCCACCTTTTCTATCAATTTTTAGACCTTTTGTACCAAGGCAGCTCCACTCTCATTACAGCAGCCTGGGGTTCACATGCTATCTTTTAGATTCAATTAGCTTAGATGTGAAGCAAAATATCGAAGGGCATTTTGCTAGAGCAAAGCCTCAAGGAAACTGTAAAAGGTCATGTATTCGACTTCTTCTCTAAAAGGTATGGGGAAGTGGATAGAAGGGGAAAAAAAATCACATTCAATGAGCTAAAATGACATTTCATTCCCTTCACTACCACAGCACAATGGCCAAACTTCATTTCCCTTCAAAAAATGTTGCCTGGAGCCACCAACTGTTTTGGTTTAATACATAGAACAGCTGGCTTTTAATATCCCAAGTAGATTGCAACTTTAGCACTTTATTAATATTCAGATTCCAGCTTCTGGCCATTCTTTGTTGCATTGAAAAATGCTGCTATTCCCTCTTTTCACAGTAAAAACACAAAGTGGGAGGAGGGACTCTGGAAACGTCTCATCATAGCTCTGCAGTATGTGGAACATCCCAGCTCGGATTGAAACAGATGTCTATTTTGTGAATAAAGTGCTCCCTTTTGACAAGACGTTTACCATAAAAATACTATTATGCATGCAAATCAGGCATTCTCTTGTTCCATGTACAGGGCTTTATTAAGGACAACCTTGGTGGACGACAGGTGTTAGAGGGGAAATAATACATCTTCTGTAACCTGCAGGTGACATAAAATTTCCAATTAAACTTTAGGATCTCTGGATTCCTGTGAGTTAAACAAAACGTGTGGGGCATCTTTGATAAGGTGTATCTTTTTAATATGTGTGAGTCACTGAGGGCAATCATATTCACTGTGGTACAATAGATCATAAAGACTAAAAGCTAATATTGAAGAGGACACATTCACCACTTTTAGTGTCTGAAAGTCAACTGCTCATTGGCTTATTTTGTTTCAAATAGGTGATAAATTTGAGACATCACAGACAGCAAAGCAGCAGTTACTGAAAAACTAAAAACCTGGGATTCATTGAAGGAATGCATATTGCCCAATGCCTTTTATGCCAGGATTTTAGACTAAGATGACTTTTATGTTGAGATATCATATTGCAAATCTCACATTACCTGTAAGCACCTGAAGTATGTGTTGTGAATGACCATTGCCTACTACCACACTAGATTTCATTTTAATATCTGTAAAGATCATAGAGGTATATTCATTTTTGTGTAGGCTGTAGCTGATTTGATGTGGAAGCCATCTTGAATTTGGGGGCCTCCAAAAGTAATAGCCAATATTTACTTTCTTATTTTCTGAGTGTTATTTTGCTAACAAACCAACAGGTTGGCTCCAACAGTTATTGCCAAGGTTTTAACCAACGATATTGTGCAGTGTGTTGCTCTCAAAGTATGTTTTGTGGATAATGCTTGGCTACTGCTACACCAAATTCCAGCTTCACGTCTGTAAAATTGACTTAGTTAAAGCTTATTTTATATTTTCTAAGGTCAGTCAGCTGTGAAGGACATCTTGAATAGGATCAGCTCCACAAGTTAATAAGTTGTAGATGATTATCCCAAAAATTAGTTTCCTTAAAGTACAATCAGTGACTCATGATATATTTTGCTAACAGAAAAACAGTGGTAACTCCAACAGTAAATGACAATTTTTGTTTTCTTTTTTGTTTCTTTATTAAACCACTTAACTCTGACCTATAAGTATGGGGTAAGGACTCTGTCAGAAATAATTTGTATACAAAAGCACAAATGTGTGCATATTAGTCAACAGTTGTGCATAACTAAAATTGGTAAACCTTTGATTAAGGTAAATCAAATAAAACACTTGTGTTGTATATTTTCTCTATTAGAATACAGTTTAAAAAGTCACAGCCTCATAAACTTACAAATACAAAGTTCAAGTTTACATATTTGATTTATTCTTTTTGAATACAAAATACTATGACTGTTTGTGAATACTAATTGTTTTCTTTAAGAATACAAATTTACAACAGTGATCTGACATCATGGGGTCACAGGCTGCTTAATGGAGCACAGAATACATAGATTTGTGTTGTACATGTGCAGAAAAGGCTTCTTTTAACAGTGCCGAGAACCAACGGAATAAAAGAAGGTAATGTTAAACGATATACAATATATATATATATATATATATGTATATATATATATATATATATATATATATATATACATACACACACACACATATATATATTTATATGTGTGTGTGCGTGTTTATATATGTTAATTTTAAAATATGGGATAGAGCGTTCTTTATATATTTAGCTTGACTTTACGCACCTTTATTGATTTCTTTGTAAAGTCCAGTTAGCGGATATCTTAACACTGCATACAGTATGGTAGGAATGTAAATTTTAGTTAGAATCAACAAAATTGATCAGTTTATGGTTGTCTTAAAGTTTAGAAATAGGGGGGAGTTTGATCAATGACCATTCTTGGTCTGATAAGATCAAGAGAAAGACATCTGGTTTTCCCTTCCAAACATTGATGAAACAGTCCATTTGAATTAGGTTATTAATACAGAAATAACCCAAACTCTGACGTAGGACCCTACATACAATATATGTGTATATATATATATAACTTACCCTATTTGTTCCACATGGGCGGTGTACACATTCACTTCAAGCTCTGGTGCTCTACCAGAGGCCTGGGAGGTTGAGGGTTCTACGCAGTATCTTAGCTGTTCCTAGGACTGCACTCTTCAGGACAGAGATCTCGGAGGTTGTTCCTGTGATCTGTTGGAGCCACTCTTCTAGTTTGGGGGTCATAGCACATAGTTCCTTTTGCAACTTTCTATTGGCTCCTTAAATCTGTGTTACTGGGAAACCTTCAAAATGTAAAGAATAAAACAGCAAGGCGCTGGTCTGGACTGGTTTGATCTGGGATACATGGAAGGTAGGATGAACACAGAGGGTGGATGGAAGGCGGAGACGGACAGCAGTGGGACCGATGACTGATTTGATCTTGTACAGCCCGATGAATTTCCTGGAAATAGACTTTAGTGGGATATCACATGAGGAGAGCCAGACTCTCTCTAACCGGGGACAAACTGAGGAGCAGGAGGTCTTCTACGGTCTGCAAAA
This sequence comes from Kryptolebias marmoratus, assembly GCF_001649575.2. Classification (NCBI taxonomy): domain Eukaryota; kingdom Metazoa; phylum Chordata; class Actinopteri; order Cyprinodontiformes; family Rivulidae; genus Kryptolebias; species Kryptolebias marmoratus. The sequence continues at coordinate 29,092,939 of NC_051445.1, forward strand.
TGGCAGTTCTGCTCAGAGGTGTGATGGAGAGCGGTGATGGTCTTGGACCAGATGTGTCTGCAGCGGCGGATGTGATGGTGGACTGACGTAACTGACAATTCCTTTTCATCTGAGGGGAATAATAGAGGTTGATAACCCAGGAAAACCTCAAAGGGAGTCAAAACGGTGGCAGTGGAAATGTGCGAATTGTGTGCATATTCTACCCAAGATAGAAACAGGCTCCAATCAGAGGGATTGGTGGAGGTGAGGCATCTCAGAGTTGAGTTCCTGGTTCATTCTCTCTGTTTGGCCGTTGGATTGTGGGTGATAACCAAATGTGAGAGAGACCTTGGCTCTAGGGCAGAACAGAACTGTTTCCAAACCTGAGAAACAAACTAAGGCCCTCGGTCGAATAGAATCTCTTGTGGGATGTCGTGGAGACGGGAAACATGTTTGACAAGGAGTTGAGCAGTTTGAAAAGCTGTGGAAAGTTTCCTAAAGGGAATGAGATGGCAAGCTTTATAGAACCGGTCGATGATAGTGAAAATGGTGGTCATACCTTTAGAAAGGGGAAGTCCTGTGACGAAATGGACAGTAATATGTGACCACGGGCATTTGGGATTAGCCAGCGGCTGAAGAAATCCAGCGGGTGGTTGATGAGAAGGTTTGTTGGGGGCACAGACGGGACAGGCTTTAACATACTCCCCCACACCCTTATGAATTGAGAGCCACCAGAAGCAACGGTTAATGAGAGCTATGGTGCGGCTGATTCCTGGATGAGCTGAGAACTTAGCAGAGTGAAACCAGTGGACAACTGGTGCACTGGCTAACGAGGGGACATACGTTCTGTTAGGTGGGCTGGTGCCAGGATCGGGTTCAGACTGAAGGGTGTGGTTGATGATCTCCTCGACCTCCCACGTCACTAAGGCAATGGTGCAGCTGGGTGGAAGGTTAGGAGCAGGAACCTTTTCATAATCGTCAGGTGAGAACTGTCTGAAGAGGGCATCAGGTTAGAGATTCTTGGAACCTGGACAATACGAGATTGAAAGATTAAATCGAGAAAAGAAGAATGACAGGAATTCAGACGTCTGGCTGATTTCAGGTAAGACAGGTTCTTGTAATTGGTCCAGACCAATGTGGGATGTTCTGCGCCCTTCAACCAGTGTCGCCACTCCTCCAAAGCAAGCTTAATGGCCAGGAGCTCCCTGTCCCCAACATCATAATTGCTCTCTGCGGGGGACAGTCTACGAGAAAAGAAAGCAGAAGGGTGAATTCTGGAGCTTTGCGAGAGGACAGCACCGACCCCAGCATCTGACGAGTCAACCTCCAGAATAAATTGTTTCTTGGGATCGGGGTGAACAAGGACGGGGGCTTCAGAAAACTGGTTCTTAAGCTCGAGAAAAGCTGTGTTTGCTTCTGGACTCCATGTGATGGAGAGCTTGGTGGATGTTAAAGCAGTCAGTGGGGCTGCAGTTTGATTGTAGTTTTTGATGAAGTTGGCAAAACCTAAGAGTTTTTGGAGTTGTTTACAGGTCTGTGGAACTGGCCAATCCAGAACAGCTTTCACCTTATCGTGGAGGGTCGAACATGTCCGCCCTCGAGGATGAAACCAAGGAATGTGACAGATGCTTTGTGGAACTCGCATTTTTCTGCCTTAACATAAAAGCAGTTTTCGAGGAGACGTTGCAGAACCTGTCAAACGTGATTCTTATGCTCGGACATGGATTTGAAGTAAATAAGTATGTCATCCAAGTAAACAAATACAAACACATTCAGGAAGTCGCGGAGTATGTCGTTGACCAGAGCTTGAAACACTGCAGGAGGATTATCGAGGCTGAAGGGCATGACCAAGTACTCAAAGGGGTCTTCCACTCATCCCCCTGGTGGATGCAGACTAAATGTATGGGAATCTGCCACTTTGCTCCTGTTCCTCTTTCTGCTTTCTCCTGACTGATCAACTACTCACAGCTTCAGCTGATCATCATCACCACTCACCTGGGTTCTTAAGGCAGTTTGGAGGAGCAGCTCATTGCTGATGCATCATTTGCTATGGATAAACAGTCTTGGCTCAAACTTGTTGAATCCTTTCCTGACATCTATTGACCGTCTTTATTCTTGTGCCTGTCTAGAATACCAGTTTCTTCAGAGCCTGCTTCACTGCCAAGCTGCCTCCCTGTGTGAACCTTTTTCCTGGAACCTGTGCTGCCACTCATCTTCACCTACAGATTGACCTGTCCTCTCCCGTCACGCTCTACTTACCTGTGGCCACTCAGATCACTGTCCTGTTGTATTGGAAACTATTTTTCAGGTTTGTGATTTTAAACCCTTGATTCCGATATGTCGTCGTGTTTTTAATATATCAGCTGCTGAACAGGCTACTGCTGCTTTTAACAAAGTTTCAGAGTTTCCTCTTGGTTTAACTACTGATGAAATGGCCTCTAATTTTTATCATAAATGTCAAATGGTTCTCGATGTGGTTGCTCCTTTTAAGACCGTGAGACCTAAACCAAAGTCCGAACGTTGGTTAAATGTTACTCGTTCTGCCAGACAAGAGTGTAGGAAAGCTGAACGAAAATGGAAAAAAGATAAATTACAGGTGTCTTTTGCTATGTTCCAAGAGAGCCTGTGGAGGTATCAAAACATTGTTAAGGCTGTGAATGTCAGATTTTTTCTGGTGTCATTGTGAATAATTCTCACAATCCACGGGTTCTTTTCTCCACCATTAATTCTTTTCTAAATACTCCTCCATCTTCAGGTCTTGAGAGCTCCTCTGAAACTTGTGAAAAGTTCCAAAAGTTTTTTATTAATAAAATACAAAATCTTAGATCACTAATCCCTCAGCTTTCACACGAACCTTTCACCTTTATTGCAAGTCCAGCTGTCTTTCAACAGTTCGAACTTGTGTGTTATAATCAGCTAGAGCAAATAGTTAATAAAATGAAGAGCACTTCCTGTCTACATGATGTTATTCCAACTCACTTTTTAAAGAACATTTTAAAATCTGTTGGATCTGACATTTTAGAGATTTTTAACAGCAGTCTCAGCTCAGGTATTGTTCCAGTCTGCTTTAAACACACCGTTGTGCAACCATTGCTGAAGAAATCCAATCTTGATTCTTCAGTTTTTTCAAATTTTAGGCCTATTTCAAAGCTTCCTTTTTTTATCAAAGGTTTTAGAAAGGATTGTTTTTATTCAGTTGCAGTCTTTTTTTAACACTCACAGCATCCTTGAAAAATTTCAATCAGGTTTTAAAACTCTTCACAGCACTGAAACTACACTTTTAAAGGTATTTAATGATCTTTTATTAGCTACAGATGTAGGAGACTCAGTTATTCTCCTCCTTTTAGATCTGACAGCCGCCTTTGTGTCATGAACTCGAGTGTTTCTGTCCAGAGAGCGAAACCAAAACCACACACGGAGACGAGAATAACGGTAAGTGAGTTTATTTACATGTGCAGCTATATACAGTGGTCGGAGTCTGGAGGAGTCTGCAAGATAAGGAGAGCGGGGTGAGTCTTGGGTACAATCTGGTTCCAAGATGGTAGCTAGGTTCTTAAAAGTCTCTTTGTTTGCTTACAGGTTCTGAAGGAGGTTGCGGCATCGAGAAGGAGAGG
>NC_051445.1:29097162-29100132 GCF_001649575.2 Kryptolebias marmoratus
TGATACTCAGATTTACTTCCAGTGGAAGCACAATCATCAGTTCTCACTTCAACCACTGTTAGACTGCCTTACTGAGGTAAAAGCTTGGATGGCTTCAAATTTTCTTAACTTCAATGAAAATAAAACTGAAGTTATCTTGTTTGGTTCTAGTGGTAATTGTATCACATCCCTTGCTGATCTTGGTAGCCTCGAGCAGTTTGTAAAGTCTCATGTAAAAAATCTTGGAGGTCTTAACTTTGAGAAACAGATTAGTTCTGTTGTTAGAAAAGTCCTTTTTTAAATTGAGACTTTTATCTAAAGTGAAAATATTTTTATCTTTAAATGACTTTGAACGGATTATTCATGCTTTTTTTAGCTCCCAACTGGATTATTGTAACTCTTTGTATGTTGGTGTCAGCCAGGCCGGCCTCTCACGACTACAGCTGGTTCAGAACGCTGCAGCTCGTCTCTTAACGCAAACAAAAAAGCGTGAACATATCTCCCCAGTGCTTGCTTCCCTTCACTGGCTCCCCGTTCGTTTTAGAATTGATTTTAAAGTTTTATTGTTCAACCACTGTATAAGTCCTAAATGGGCAGGCACCTGCATATTTGTCTGATCTTCTGCAGCCTTATGTGCCCTCTAGATCACTTAGATCAAGTGCCCATTTGTGCTTAGTTGTCCCAAGATCCAGGCTGGTCCACAGAGGTGATCGGGCATTTTCAGTGGTAGCTCCTAGACTGTGGAATCAGCTGCCCCTTCATATTAGACAGGTTTCAACACTTGATGTTTTTAAATCTCTTCTTAAAACACATTTATTTTCACTGGCTTTTAATACATTCTGAGAATTGTAATGTTATTATATTTTTGTATAATGTTTATATTGAATGTTTATGTGTGCAGCACTTTGGTCAACAACAGTTGTTTTTAAATGTGCTATATAAATAAATTTGATTTGATTTGACATGTAACGCTGAGCTTCAGTCAGAATGGAGAGGGTTGTGTGTTTTTTTCATTTGGCGGGTTTTGGGGTAAGATTGAATGGAGGATGGTGGTGTTTTCTCTTCAAGACTCGGTTTTCGCTGCTGCCTTTTGCTCTAAAGGCTCAGTTATAGTCGTGCTTTGTAGTGGCGCTTGGACCTGAGCGAGCGGTGTATACTTGACACTTCCAATGGCGTAGCACTCTCTGAAAGGGGGCCGTACACTACGTAACTAGTGGAAGTGTGGTTAAAAAAAAAAAAGAGCAGGCAGTTGACATCACACCTAAAATGAATGCGCACACACTCGACCTACTGCACGAGGAAGAGCTCTTGTGTTTATGGCTTCTAATCAGACAAAAACACCATAAAAGACGATGGTATGTTCGTCTGTTACATGCTGAAAGACACAGAGATGGTGAATACAGCCAACTTGTACAGCTATTGCATGTTTTGGATGAAGAAATGCACATCAGCTATTTCCGTATGTCTCCACACCAGTTTGGTGACCTGCTTCATTGCATCAGACCATACATACAACATGGAAGGAACCACATTCATCCAGTCAGTTTACAATAAAAATTGGCTGTGACTTTAAGGATCCTAGCATCTGGCAGTAGCCAGAAAAGTGTGGCAGCCTAAATTGGTCTCGACAACGGTTTCGCTTATTGTGGCTGAAATTTGCCAGGCTATCTAGAAGGCAGTAGACAGACATTGCTCAGGAAATCTGGACAGTGTAACTTTCCCAACTGCTTAGGATGCATAGATGAATATCGTGCAGGTTAAAGCACTGCCAAATGCAAGTAGTGACAATTTCAGTTACAAAAGAATTACTACATTGTACTCATAGCTGTCTGTGATGCCAAGTATCACTTCACGATGGTGGACATCGGCTTGTATGGTTGTGAAAGTGATGGGGGAATTTTCCAAAGAAGTGAATTTGGTTCACGAGTTCTGTGGGGGGCCTTCAACTACCAGAACCTGTGTACCTGCCTGGCACTGACATCAGAGTACTGCACATGTTTTGAGGAGATGCTGCATTCTCACTGCATCCAAACCTGATGCATCTATATCCAGGTAATGTGCTGAATGTTCTCAGTCAAAACTAGTGTATGTACAAACAATTTATAAAGATGTGAAGGATTTAATGAACATTTATCATTTTCCTATTTTACAGGAAACAACCTTGACAATGGGCAGAAAGTCTACAACTATAGGCACTCAAAGGCTGGGCAAGTTAAAACAAACTCATTCAGCTGCGTGCTGGAGAATCCTGGAACAGCCTATTGAATTCCACCCTGGCAAGATTGTGGACGAGATGAAGGCCTGTGTGGCTCTTCACAATATGTTAGCCCACACCGATGCAGCAGTCTCTCCTGACTCCAGGTACATACCACTGGGTTTTGCTGATGGAGCCACAGCATCCGCAGATTCAGTTTTATACATGTCCTGCCAGTATTGTTACTGGAAATAAAATGATCCACGGAGGGCTACTGGGGATCATTTTAGTACTTTTGCTTTGCCCATCAAAGGAACTTTTTTTCCCCCTTTGTGGTTATATCATATTCCTTTAGAATTTCCAAATGAATCTGTAATGACTTTAAAAATGATTTTTATGCCTTTACTAATTTTCACAACATATTGCAAGAAAAAAAAAAACCCTCAACAAACCTTGTGTGGTTCAAAGTAGTACAACAAATAAAACCATTACACTTTTGGTATTTCCTCTCTGCCTCAAACATGGCCTGGTGAATGTACATTTTGACTTCAGACTTATGCTCCAGGGCAATGACAGTGAGACCTGGAGGGGTGTGGTTGGGAGGAACGGCCCCCCTGATCTGAACCCGAGCGGTGTTCTGTTGTTGGACTTCTATGCTCGTCATGGATTGTCCATAACGAACACCATGTTCAAACATAAGGGTGTCCATATGTGCTCTTGGCACCAGGACACCCTAGGTCGCAGTTCAATGATCGACTTTGTTGTCGTTTCATCTGATCTGCGGCCGCATGTTTTGG
>NC_051445.1:29102152-29103972 GCF_001649575.2 Kryptolebias marmoratus
CGTCGAGAGGAGCCAGTTGAGGTGGCTCGGGCATCTGGTGAGGATGCCTCCTGGACGCCTCCCTGGTGAGGTGTTCCGGGCACGTCCAACCAGGAGGAGGTCCAGGGGAAGACCCAGGACACGCTGGAGGGACTATGTTTCTCGGCTGGCCTGGGAACGCCTTGGGATTCCCCCGGAGGAGCTGGCTCAAATGGCTGGGGAGAGGGAAGTCTGGGTCTCCCTGCTTAGGCTGCTGCCCCCGCGACCCGACCCCGGATAAGCGGAAGACAATGGATGGATGGATGGACATATGGTCTGGGTGATTTTTCCCCTAACATGTCAGCCATGGCAACAGCAAAGTGATGGTCTTCACGGTCTCTCTGCATCAACATCTGCCTCTCCTGATAAATCCTGTCCAATCTCTGCATAACAATTATCAGGAATACCAGTTTTGTCAGAAGGAGTGAAACCAGAAACGAACAGGCTCAGGTAAGTGTAACGGAAAGTAATATATTAACAATAAGTGCAGTGAAAGAACTGGACCTGGAAGAGAGAGAGTGCCTCAAACCTCGTTTAGGCTTTAAGAGTGATGAGGGCTGGCTCGTTGGTTTGTCCTTGGTTTTCTATAGTGCTGGGATTAACGAACTCTAAACACTGTTATTGGTGAGACACTCACTCAGGCTAATAAATTATCTAAATTTTAAATGATAAAATTTTAAATAGTGAGGTTACAAAAAAGCTTTTCACCCTGTGGGATAGAGATTGACCAGGTTTTTAATATTACAAAGAAGAAGAAAGGAGAAAAAGAAAAAAAAAAAGTACAGAAAAAAGTAAATCTTTGTAAAATGAAAGGGTTTTCTTGTAGATACCTAAAATGGTGTCTGACAGAGAAATAATATAGTTAAAGAGGTTCTTGTTCAGCTTGAAAAAGCTGAGGAAGAAGCCTTTATTGAGTTTTTGGAGGAGCTACTGGTTCTAGGAAGAAGTCCTAGAGAAGACTATCGGCGCATAAGGCAGGTAAATTTCTTACGGTTTTGGTTTTTAAAGTGGGGAACCAAACCTGTAAGGAAAAGCTAGAAACCTTTATGGGAAATAAAGGCCCCTCTTACAGATGTAAGAGGCAGAGCGGTCACAAAGCTGATATTGTGATTTCTGTGAAGGCGTATGCAGTCTAAAGCAGATATCCCACCTGATATCAGAAGAAATGGGTCAAAGTAGCTCCCAGGTTGGATCTCCCCCACAAGGCGAATTGTTTGACTTTATGAAAACAAAATATGGTGAAAAAGTGTGTATGGTGTGAATAAATGGATAAAAATGGCACTTTTCCTACAGGCAGTACATGGAAGCTAAATGTATTGAGAGGAATAGAAAGAATTAAAATAAATAAAAAAGGAACAGAGAGGCAAAATACATACAAACAAAACGTCTGCTGTAGCTTGAAAAAAACAGAGAGAATGTTTGGAATGCTGGATGAAAGAGAGTGAGAGTATCAGGATTGGTGATGATGGAGACGAACCCAGAATGCAGACTCATAATTAAAAAAAAACTAATTTATTAAACAAAAACGATAAGCAAAACAAAGGGCTGTCAAGGCAGCAACACAAAACTAAGAACTCAAATAGTAACTAAACAACCAAGACAGGACCAGGAACATACAGAAACGAACAATGAACCAGCAAAGAAGTTATTTTCTTTCTTTCTTTCTTTCTTTCTTTCTTTCTTTCTTTCTTTTTTGTTTTTGGCAGTTGGCAAACATCATAGTGATGTGCAATACCACCATCTACTGGAATAGAGTGTGGATCGGGATGCTACATACCCCCCCCCCAAAAAAAAAAAAAAAA
>NC_051445.1:29106844-29108884 GCF_001649575.2 Kryptolebias marmoratus
CCTTCCCCACCAGAGAGGTGACATTCCACGTCCCTAGAGCCAGCTTCTGTAGCCGAGGATCAGACCGCCAATGTCCCCGCCTTCGGCCACTACCCAGCCCACATTGCACCCGACCCCTTTGGCCCCTCCCATAGGTGGTGAGCCCATGGGAAGGGAAAAAAAAAACAAATTATATCCCTTCTATCAATTTTGTTTTCTTAAGGTATTTTATTAAAGAACAAAAATATTTAGTAGTAGAAATTTTTTCCATAATATCTTGTATATTCAACTGCAATTTATTTCCTTGTAATCAACATACTAATTCCCTTCTCTCAACAGAATATTTAGAACAAATCAACAAAACATGTTTTACTGTCTCTTCTTGAAAGCAAAAATCACAATTCCCTGTTGGATGTTTTCCCATTTTAAATAATGTACTGTTTGACCCTGTATGACCAAAACGTAATCTGGATATAATTGTTTCCTCTTCTCTACTTTGTCCTGTACTCGTCATTACTCCAACTTTCCTTTGAATACTGTAAAGCCACCTACCAGTTCTATCTTCTTCCCATTGTTTCTGCCATCTTTCCTTAACCTTTTGTTTAATAATAGATTTAATTTATTTTTTACTGAATGGTACAAATATGATATAGCTATTTTTTATAGCGTGTTTTGCATACTGATCTGCCAACTCATTTCCTACTATTCCTATATGTGAAGGTATCCATATAAAAACAACTAATAAACCCATTGTCTCAATTCTATAAACTAATAACTGAATTTCTAATAACAGTTCAGGTCTACTACTAGAATGATTATTTTTTAATAAATATAATGATGAATTTGAGTCCGAACATAGTATACTTCTTAATGGACGAACTTCCTCAATCCATCCTAAAGCTAAAATGATTCCTATCAACTCTCCTTTATAAACTGAGACTCCATCAGTAAATAGTTTATATTTTTTAATACCGAATTCAGGAACAATGAATGATATCCCATTATTGCTATTTGCATTTTTTTAAGCATCTGTATAAACTTGTATGTGTCCATAGTACTTATTGTCTAAATACAGTAGAGAAATTAAGTAAATGACCAGGTTTTAAACACAGAATCAAGAGTAAGTGGGCACAGATGTGTGATAATCATTGCTGACAGGTGGAGGTGGGCGTGGCAGATAACCAAGTGTAGACTGAGGGAGAATGTAAAAACACAGGAAACAGTGAAAGCACAAAAGTGAAACCAACAAAGATAACAAACAAAAACCAAGAAAAAAACACAAAGACAACCCCAAAACCTCACAGAGAGAAGAGAGTGAAAGAAGCATGCAAAAGAATTGACTAGGAATAAACATCTATTTGGGGAAAATCACTGGGTGACAATGCTTCTACTTCTCTAATGCAATCTGAAATTTTTCTGCTTCTGAGGCTGTAATTAAAACAGGAAATATTAAACTCCCACCTTACAAATGTCCTCACAATTCTTTTTTTTTTCTTTTCTTCTCCTGTCTCTAAATGGTTGTACCCAGACTTGAATGCACTCTTCATGTCATGTTGAACCCTGACCTCCATGCCTACCCTGTTTCACGGCCCGACAAGCGACACCTTATTCTGCACCTCCAGAGACAACTGCTAATCATACCACAACCTCCAGAGGCAACTGGTGATCATCCACTAACACAACCTCCAGAGGCAGCTGAAGCCCCTCAACTATCAACAGTGCCTGCGCTGATATCAGCAACAACAAGCTCTTCATAAAAGAGACAGAGATTGACATGCCTGATGATGATGAACCTGCTTGACATGATCTCAGATGTAGAGACAGAAACAAGGGACAAACCACAAGGACTAATGTTTTCTCCTGTTTTAAATGCACCCCTGGTTGAAGTCAGTGCATTTATGGCATTAGGAAGAAATCTCCATGGAGAAATGCACAAACAGTTCAATCTGCAAAACAACTCTGCCGTAGGGCTGAACGAAAATGGCGTAAGGCTCAACTGCACGTTTATTATGACATCTACAAAGAAAGACTACGTAACTATCACACAACACTAAAACATGC
>NC_051445.1:29110544-29114261 GCF_001649575.2 Kryptolebias marmoratus
ATCTTCTGGTTCTAGACTGCTCTGCATCCCCAGAACCAGAACCAAACGAGGAGAAGCAGCTTTCAGTTTCTATGCACCACAAATTTGGAACAAACTTCCAGAAAACTGTAAAACAGCGGAAACACTGGGTGCCTTTAAATCTCAACTTAAAACCCACCTGTTTAGAGTTGCTTATGGCTAAATTAGCGTTAGAGTGTGGGTTTTTGATGTCTTCGATGTTTTTCTCTTTCTTACTGTTTATTCATTGTCACGTGCTGTTTTTATTTTGTTTTTTAATTATGTAAAGCACCTTGAAATGCCTTGCTACTGAAATGTGCTATACAAATAAAATTTGATTGATTGATTGATATTGTTTTCTGATCTTGGTCCAACCAGGACATTTAAGATGCTGCAAAGAAAAAATCTGACTGATCCTTTCCACTGTGGAACTGTTTTGCTGATCAACTAACTGAATTCTGCAGTGAATTCCACCTACTGGAGCATAACTGAGAAAATTTTTAGCAAAAAAGAAAAAAAAAAAACCCTTAAACCCACAGATTTGGCAAGATTCCACACCGCTTTGCTAACACCAGAAGAGCAAAGAAAGCATAGCCGAGGGAAAAGTTACAATCTTCGCAACAGGTCATGGAAAGACTGGGCCGTGGCAGACTGACTGCATGTGGCGTGTGAGGGTGGACCGACCCAGGCAGTGCACTCAACAAAGGGTGATATAAACCACACACAAACACCAGACAAGTAGATTTGAGTTTGTTAAGTAAAAATGTTCCTACTGCTTCTTGCAATAAAGAAATGCTTGTTGAATGTCATAAATTGAATAATTCTCCTGCTCGTTTTCTTTCTGACAACAGAGAGCAGCTTATTAATTATGGAATGAATGGTTATACTGTTTCTTCAGTTTTCTGCAATGACAACTGCTTGCTGACTACGACGAGACTTTCAATGCATTTTAGGTTTAAAGGGAAATTTGAAAAAAAAAAAAAAAAGCTCTTTCTTCAGACGTAAACATCTGATGACTTGGGCTGCGTGTTAAATGTGTCATTAGCACCTGGTTCTGATTATGAGAAAAAAATATTCTGTGCCTTGTCTGAAAACCTGTCAGTATCTGCTTTGTTTTGGAACACACACAAAGTGGCTGGGTGTGTGTGCCTCAAAGAGGAGCAGAGGAAGTTCTTCAGTGTTCCTCAGTCTTAACCTCACATTCATTTGACAAAAACATAACACATTGAATGGAATGATGTGGGGTCATTTGTACATGCATGTAAAAAAATTTAATTAATTAGATCATTTTGCCTGCTGACCCAAATGTGATGTTTTCTAAACAATAGTCAGCGATCAGAAAAAACCTTTCATTACACAATGGACTGTCAGGAAACTGTTGAACTGATGTTTACCACAGATTCAAATTTTGAAGCATGCTATTTGTCTGAAAGAGATCTGTCCATACTAACTAAAGCTCTATCTGAAATTCCTTCAGATATTTGATATCAAAGACAAATTTATTTGGGCATGTTAAAAATAATAGTCATAAAAAACATTAAATGAAGCTCAAACAAAAAGCTTTCTCAACTAAACAGCTCTCTGATATTTAAAGAAAAAAGAAGAAAAAAACATGTTTTTGTGCATGACGATGAGGAGGAAAAATGAAACGCTGTAAACTCCTCTGTCTTAAAGTTTCAAACACCTTGTACAGTAGCGTTTCTCAACGGGGGCAGTACTGCCCCCTGGGGGGCGTTGAGAGGATGACAGGGGGCGCTGGCAGCAATATTTTCAAAAAGGGGGCATTGATATTCTTTTGGGGGGCGTTTGCTTGAAGATAAAGTTTATACCAAAGATTCACAACAATATCAGTTTAAACTTTGAACTACTTGCAAAAATATTGTGGCCTAAAACATTAAAACAAGCACGGAACTGCAACTGTATCGATGGTGTCTCTCTTCGGCACGCAGCTCCATGCTGCCTTCAGGAGAACGGGACATCAGATTATCGTTTTTATAATTTGTCCCACATAGCAGTTACTTTGTAAACTTTTAGAAAGGAACACTCTCTTTAGTGGTATTGCACTTGGAATTATTTATTTCTCTTACCTGGGTTAATTTCTCTGAAGGATACACCGTGAGCACATTGTTATCGCAGTGGTTAAACATTTACAAGAGCAATATTCTGTTGTCGGACATGACTGCGGAACAGCGTTGCCAAAGCTTAGGAACACAAACCAACAATAAAACATAAAATATTCTAAAACCAGAGACCTACAGCTTGACAAGTGGATCACAGCAGCTGCATCAGCCGGTGTAACACTGTATCGATGTCGGCTAACACCGCTTTGACTTTTCTTTGCAGCTTTATTTGTGTCGTTGTGAACTTTAAAGTCTTATCATCAGTCACAAACTTTTATTAGTCTATGAATAAAAGCAGGGCTCTCAAGTATCATGCATTGACCGTGAGATACACACATTTCGTGAAGCGCACACGCTCACACACCACTTTTTGTATTTCTCACGCTAAAAAACTGCACACACACACGCCCTTTTTTGAACCGGAACCAATGTGCAGTGCAATGTTTTTCGCACGGGCTGGAGCCCAATAGGGGCCAAGTTAGCGAGTTTTCAGATCCGTCTGGCCATTTTTTCAAAGTGACTAGCGACAAATCTACTGACTTTTTTCTGTGTTATTGGTGACTTTGGCGAATAAATGTGTGGAAGCACCAATCATTCTGAAGCGTGCCGTAAGCCCCGCCCACTTCCCCAAGCAATGACAGCTGTCAATAGCACAGCAGAGAGGAGAGCTGCTCCACTCTGTGTCCACAGTGGCACAAACCCAGTATCATTTTCTGTATTTACCAGCTGTCTGCATGTAACAGAGACGTCACTGATCAGGTGCCCCTTCGCTCCTTCACCTCCCCTCCTGTCGCGCTCCCCTCGAGCACGTGCGGGAGCGCGATTGTTTTCATTTGAATCGTGTTGTCGTCTGATGACAGAGAGCTAAAGATGGAGAGGCAGAAGGATAAAGATGAAAGAAAGCTTTTCAAAGTGGTTAAAGAAGTTCTGTCAGGTTTTCATGAAACCTGTGTCAAGTAAATACTATTTACAATAACACAGCATGACAGGAAAAATAAAGGAACTTGTTTGTGTTATTTTGTTGTTCAGACAGTAATCATTTGTTGAACTTGATGGTGAATCATAAAGCAGATAAATTACAAAAGTTGTGAGTTTAAATGTCTCCTCTGTGATATAACTCTACAGAGTTGTTGTGAATAATCTGATAAGTGTGATCAGATGAAGCGTCCGATCACTAACTGATATCCAACAAGGATATCATTTAAAATTAAGATTTCATGTTTTTATATGTGGTTTGACTGCTGTATTTTTTAACCTCCTGAACACAAAGTTCATGTCACTAAGCTGTGAGGATGGAGAGAAAGAATCAGGATAGACAGTAAGGAGACAGGTTGGTCTAATATTAGCTGGAAGTGTAGAAACAGCCACTTGATACCAGGTGATTAATAAAAAAACATTATTTACTTAAAAAAGTGAATTTGCAAGATGTGTAATTTATTTAAAGCTAATAAATAATACTTGTTTGACCATATGACTTAGAGATGAACACAGAGAAGGAATGAAGGAGACAGACATGAGGTTGGTGATCAGCTGCTGTAGAGGAGACCAGAGATGACATCAGGTAGGAATAATTCCACTAGTGAGGCCACAAAAACCTAGA
>NC_051445.1:29114659-29117679 GCF_001649575.2 Kryptolebias marmoratus
GGGGGCAGGGGGCGGTAAGAGGCCTGGATAATGGATAGGGGGGCGCTGGCCCAAAAGAGGTTGAGAAACACTGTTGTACAGTAAAAAGCAATTTGCAAGCTACAAGGCTTTCGTTGACGTGTTCTGACTGGATTTCATATGATTAAGATTGGCAAGAATATCATTTGCATTCTTTTTACAGCTGTAAAACACTAAATTGGCACAACATTAATTCATTCATATGGTTAAAATTTAACTCCAAATAACTCACACCAACAGAAATCTGCAGTATGTTCTGACGTCACTCTTTAAGTTTTGAGGCCTTAAACTTAAACCTTTACAACTAAAGCTGAAGGAGGAAGTTAAATTAAATGAACATTATAAAATGACACAAATCCATTCAGCTCTGTTATTTCTTCCTTTAGCAAATAACATTGCATTGTTGATTTAAGACAAATTCTACGTCTTTCACCACCAGGGTTGGAGCTGAAAAAACGTGCACGGTGGGTTAAAAAAACAACAACTCCTCAAGCTTAAATTGTTGAGTTTTTGAGTAAAAAAATGTGGCATGAATTAGTATTTGTAACTTTTAAACCTTTTGAATGATTATTTTTTTAATAACATTCCCCCTTAGAAATACATTAAGCTCTATTTCCTTCAAAAACGTTGTTCTTTGAAATCTAAGACAGCACACTTGCTCTATTTTTGCTTCTCATGCTACATTTAGCCTTCACAACAGTTTAGCTAATATTTGGTTTTAGATACTGTTTTGCTGCTTTTATCTACAGTTTTGTTTATTTTATCGTTTAGCTATGTAATATTTTCACTTTCAGCTAAAATATTACATTTTAGTTGTTAGCTACTGTTTTGTTCATTTTAGCTTTTAGCAGCCGTTTTGCTAATTACAGCTACTGGGTTTTTTCTTACTTTAGCTTTTAGCTACTGAATTTACCTTCTGATCTGTTTTTTTTATTTATTTAACAATTCAAGTAATTCATTTTTCAACAACTTTCAGCAAACTAATTTAAGACTCAGAATTCACACTGGATTTTTGCAAAAAATATGACTAAGTTTGAGTTAGCTGGTAACTGTAAAAAAAAGCACGGATGAGCAGCTCAGTATTGCTTCATATTTTAGCACTTATTCCTGTTATCGACTGTATTTTGTGAAAACTGAATTGTCTGAGAAAACCTTTGTGTGCGCACTTGATTAGTTTTGCTGAAATGAAGCAAAGCAGCAGTCTAATCCACTTATCTGGAAATACTTCACTTTTGTTCCATTTATGTAGAGTGTATGAAATATGCTTTTTTCCTGTGGCTCCTTTATCTTCAGTTGATAATCAAAGAGACTGATCTAAAATGCATCTTAAGAAAAGAAAGGCACATTGAAAAATTGTAGTGGAATTTCCACAGTAAGATGCTCTACGATATTGAATGCTGGTGATCTAATTAATCTTATTGTATCTGTGTGCATTAAAAATTTCAGTTCTTTTTAGTCCTGTAAAGGGCAGAACAGATTGTAGTGCTGTCACACTGAATGAGCTAAAATATAAAAAGCACATTCTACAGAAAGAAGCACTGAGTTTTATGTTTGTGTCCTTATCACAGTAAAGGGTTGACTCATCATCAAATTATTATTTTTTTCTTTCACAAACAGCTTAAAATAAATTTAATGACGTAACTTAACCATATTGTTGTAAGACCAAATGTGACAGGAGAGTCAGACAAGTTCAAACAAGATTCAAATTAGGATGTTGGGAACTTCAAATGTGACTGTTGTGTTTGGACATAGTGTTTTAGCCCATGTCTGTGTGTGTTCATTTGTTTGTATCATGAGCAAAGTATCTCAAGAACCACAAAAAGATTTTACTGAAACTTGCAGAAAGTAATCATTGGGTTGACATCTACAACTGATCAACCTTTGGAGACAGTCCAATACAACATGGCTGAAAGCCATAGAAAGCAATTTTAGCTAAAACAAAATTGTCTATGACACAATGTTACTCAAGTTTCATTTCTCCAAAGGTTACGGTAAGTTTTATTTAATTAAGCTGCAATGTTACTTAAACATATTAATATAAATGGCTTTTTTGCTGTTTGCAATATCGTTACCATACTGTAAACAAGAAATTAGTCCCATTGTTTAGCATTACTATGTCACTGCAAATACTGTTAATCACTACAAATTTGGTCTTCAGCGGGATATTTTGTCCATATAGTTATTCTACTTTTTAATATTTTCATACCTTTTCAGTAAACCGCCCTGAATATGTACTAAAAAAACATGTGAGTAAAGTCGGATGCTACATATGATCCGAAGCTATGCATGTGTCACCATGATGCGCTTATTATTGAAGTGTCTTCAAAAGGTGGACGTTTCTTCTGGGCCTTCAGCGACGCTTTTGTCGATCATGGAAATGACTTGACAGACAGAAGTTATTTTGAACAGTGAGACTTTATTCAAAACAACAGTCTGTTCCAAACAGGACTTCTGGCCAATCTTGTGAAGATCCCCCGTTTCTCAGGGGCTGCTTGTTTTTATAATTATGTTACCACACCCCGAACAGTAAAATGACACCCGCATCCTACTGGGACGGACCTGAACAATACACTCAATTCCACTTATGGGGATATACTAGGGTCTTCATATGAGCAACAGCTAACTGCACGTTTTCAACAACGTGAGCGTAAGAGCCCATGGTTCACTTCTTAAAAAGGCATTTGTGGCTGAAGACAGTGTCTCTCAAAATGGGAGCTCAGGCCTGAACACAGATGCAGACCAGTTACCTCATTCCCCCCTTCGAGGCTGATTATAAAGTCTCGAAAACCGAGGGTCCTATAACAACATAAGAAGCAGGTAGTGTCTATTTACTTGTATTTGAGAAAAATCTCACTGTTCAGTTTTATGTGTCATTAACATATAGGTTTATACGTGGTCTACGATTTGGAAGTCCACTGCTTGACTAGGATCCTATTTTATGTCCTATGCACACATTATTTTAAGTTACTTTGAACTAGGTAAGCTAAGTCTATTTACTAATA
>NC_051445.1:29117779-29118883 GCF_001649575.2 Kryptolebias marmoratus
CGGTTCACTTCTTAAAAAGGCATTTGTGGCTGAAGACAGTGTCTCTCAAAATGGGAGCTCAGGCCTGAACACAGATGCAGACCAGTTACCTCATTATTAATACTTAGCACATTCTATTTTAAAATTATGGAAATAAAGCAGAAATAAAATAAGATTTTGTTATTCTATCAGGTAGAAGAAAGCAGTGGACGTTTGTTTAATTATCTTTTCTCCCTGTTGTCCCACAGCATGCTGCAAATGATGATCAATGGGTGGAAGCAGTTGTGGTGCCCTACAAGCTGAACAACACCTCTTTCTTTCTTATTCTATTTTTTCTTTTAAACCATTAAAAGATGCATATCTATACATAAAAAAATCAGAGTGAAATTTATTTCTGTGGAGTGTTTTGGAAGTATTTTTTTATTGTGCTTTTATATGTAAGTTGTAATTTTTTTCCTACACTTTCTGCTTTCAGCTGTTGTGTCAGGTAAGCTGATGTAAAAAAGGTAAACTAACAAAGAAGTTGCTGTTAATCTCATTATTTTACACCATGAATAAATTTAATAATGTTATTATTTGCTTGTTTCAACACCAGTAAAACAGCACACTCAATACTCTGCTTATAACATTTAAACTGGTGTGCTTGTCACAGCAGTTTCCTGTAACACTGTAGCAACACTTTGCAACTACTTTGATAGTAGTTTTTGTTCAAAAAGTTGAGGGCACTTAATGTAATTCCTAAACTTTTTACAGTGTGAAGTATAAACTATAATATAGACACTCCTTCCCAGTTAGAATAATGTATTAATGTTCTGTAATCGTATTGTATTAACCTAAGGATTAGTGTAACTCTGCACTAGCTGGCGAGGTCATGGGAGTTTATGGGACTGCAAGTACTAAGCACGGAAGATAACGTGGTCTGGGGGAGTCAGCTAAGCGGAAGCCGGAACCCCTCCGAAGGAGGACACCTGCAGAAGATGGAGAAAAACAAGTCCATATACAGGGTTCCGGAAAGATGACCGAAGGAGGATGGGCCAGCTCTTTGTTCAGGTTAAAATGCTATGTTTTAGTGATTTAGCTCAGACATCTTCTGGTGTTCCTGCTGTGAGCTGGTAAGAGTGTCTC
>NC_051445.1:29120229-29124692 GCF_001649575.2 Kryptolebias marmoratus
TTTAACCTTTTCCATATTCTGAGTCCAGAAATTGCATTTAGTCCAGAGGCCATTGTCTTTGATGATGGAATATCAGCCAGTTCGGAGTAGTTTGCAATTTCGCTCCTGTTTACAGTCTGAGTGCTGGTCGATCCGTGAACCCATCCACGAATTTGACGATAATCCAGGTAACTGCCTGGTCGAAAGAGCAGAAATCTTGTTATCAAAAACCCAAATATAAAAGGAGCCAGTAGTCCTGTCCAGGTGAGTATCCAAGTGTCCGAGGTAAGTATCCGTGAACCCGTAGCTCCGTGACGTGGCAAAGAATCTATCAACAAGATGCATAGAGAACGTAGTCAAAAAGTTACCAATCTTGTTTAGAAACAGTGGCTGCGAATCTAACCCAGGAGGTTTGATGCTCCAGCGAAGGTCTGGTCTCAACTGGAGGCTTAAGTACTGGCAGTCCTCATTATCCAGATCCGGATCACCTGTGAAAAGTAGGAACTAGAGGAGCCGCCCCAAGGCGGGGCTAAAACTCCAGATCCCTACAAAAAGTAAAAAAATGCAATGAAAAGACTAGACCCTTGGACCTTAACTGAAAACATGCTAAATATTCTGATTTAGTTAGGGCAGAGCTATAATGTTAAAATCATCTTTGCTTACTACAAAGAAAAACAACAATGAAAATGACAAAAATATTTTCTCAGAGTCTGCTGCCTCCGTTTTTAATATGGCAGTTTGCATATAGTCCAGATTGTTCTGAAAAGAGATCCAAATGTACTCAAGCAGCAAACTTTTTGAAAACCAATAGCCATTCTCAAAAAATTTGTCCGCAGCTATATATAAACTATTAAAACAAATTGGTTTTATCTGTAGTTATTAACTATACCTGGTTAGACCTCAGAGAAGATGCACCGATGTAGTGAAGGAGGACAAGGAGTTTGTTGGCGTAACAATATAAAGGATGTACGGGATGGGGTGAGATAGAGGCAGATGATCTGCTGTGGCGATCCTTGAAGGGAACAGCCGAAAAACGAAAGAGAAGACTGCTGTTTTTTGGTTTATATGACTATTATACTAAGACTAGTCTTTCTTTTTTTAGTTCATTGGTTACTAAAAGAAAGTAGGTTGTACTATTGCTGTAGCGATCTAAGAGAGTGAGTTACAGTACTGAAAGTACTAATTTAATTACTGTACCTACAGACTCAAATAACTCAGTTGTTGATTCAGCTAGTTTATATCTTTATACTTTGCCAGTGACATTGTGCTGCTCTTTTGTTGTTTGTTTTGCAGGCACTAATCATTCATGTGGAGGATGCCAATCAAATACTGCAGTCTAGTCCTTTTTGTGTGTTAACTCTCTCTTTCTGAATTTTCCTTTCCTTATCATTAACACTTGCATTTACAAAAGATTTTTGTCAAAGCTAGACTGATGCATTCTCATATACTGTTGTTGAACCTGTGTCATTGCAGCCCATTTTCATTTGCATTACACTGTTAATTAGCTGTGAATTAGATCTTCAGCATGCCATCAAGTTTGGAAAAGGCCTGGTAATTCAATTCAAATACAAAATTTAAATTCAAAAATACTTTAATAATCCCAAAGGAAAATTAAAAGTTGTTGTAGCTCATAATCCTGGTTTTGTTAAAGAGTTGATGGCTGTGGGCAGGAAGAATCTCTTGTAGTGGTCTGTCCCGATGTGTCCTCGATCCTGGTGTCCTCAAAGAGCCTCACCAGGTGAGCCTCGCTGGCCTCCTGCGGAGCCATGACAGCCGAGCCCTGGAAGCGCAGATTCGTCTTGAACTCCTGGGCGATCTCCCCGACCAGTTGCTGAAAGGGCAGCTTCTGGATGAGCTGCTCGGTGGACTTCTGGTAGTGTTGGATCTCCCTGAGAGCAACGGTACCAGGCCTGTAGTGGTGAGGCTTCTTCATTCCACCAGTGGCCGGCGTGTTCCTGCGTGCAGCTTTGGTGGCCAGCTGCTTCCTGGGAGCTTTACCTCGGGTGGATTTACAGGCGGTCTGCTTGGTTCTGACCATGAATGGACTTCAGGGTTCTTCAGGTTCAACACTGAAGAGTAAAAGATGTTAATCAGCTGCTCCTGATTGTGAAAAAAGCCACCTTGTTGTCATGGTTATGCATCATAACAAAATGTCCAAAAGTAAAAGGTTTCAGTAAAAAAATCCTTGTAGCTGCACAGCATCCGATACCAGAGGAAATAATCTTTAAATAAAGTGATTTACAAGTAGAACAAGGAGGAATTAAAATTTTCAGAAGCAATATCTCAGAATGAATATAACAGAGCTACTCCAACATGCAGCCACCTTGAGCGGCACAATTCTAGAAATAACAAGTAACAAGCAATTCATTTGATTCAACTGTATTATACCAGGGTGGCACCTACAACCTGCAGGACAATAGATCCTGAGGACCATGGTTAAAGACTCCTGCATTACAGTGTTGCTATTTTACCTACACTTGCATTTGTAAAGGACTTTCTGTCAAAGCTAGACTGTGATGCATTCTCTTATACTGTTGTTGAACCTGTGTTATTGCAGCTGGTTTTTATTTGCATTACACTGTTATTGCTGCCATGCAAGTGTTTCACTGTTGTTGCTGCTATTTTACCTCAACTTCATTCATACTATTGATGATCATTTTTATTCAGCAATTAAGGTTATGGTTATAATTTCACAAAAACCTGACAAGAAATCTGTCCTTGTGTTCTGTGAATAAAACAAACATTTTATTGAATCTGTATTCTCTATTTTTGTAAATTTCAAAGGATTAATGGGAATTTGCAGATTTCATTATTTGTCAACAGATATGCACATTCTGTAAAATTACAACAGAAACAACAGCTTACTGTAATTCAATATAGTTATTTACTGTTAAAATTAATTCCAGTACATGAACGGTAAAAAAACTGTAAACTACTGGTTTATCGTTCTGTATTTCTTCAAGTAAGATATTCTTATAAAGGGTTTTAGGACACCAACATGTGCTACTACTATATTTTACTCAAATGAAGACACTTGGTGCAACAGAATACCCTACCTTACTGTTTTTTTACGGTAGGGTATTGTTATAAAGAGATTAAGTGCATCTATGTGTGCTACTTCTGAATTTCATAATTGTAGGATATTTTAATAAAGGATTTTAGTGCATCTATTTGTGCTACCCACTTATATTTAACAGGTAGGATATTCTGATGAAGGGTTTTAGGACACCAACATGTGCTACCGCTGTATTTCATAAAAGGTAGGAAACTCAAATAAAGGTACAACAAGATGTGCTACCTAAGTATTTTATTAAAGCTGGGTATTCTGATGAAAGAATTAAGTGCATCTACAAATGTTACCACTATATTTTATAAAGGTAGATTACTACAATGAAGGGATTTGATGCAACGGAATGCGCTACCCTGCATACAAGTGGGATATGCCGATTAAGGATTTTAGTACAACATGAACAATACCGCTAAATTTTATAAAGGTAGGATATTCTATTGAAGGGATTAGTGCATATATCTGGAATAGCTTTTCATTTTAAACGGGTAGGATATTCTGATGAAGGAAGTGGTTTTACAAAGGTTTTTGTTGTGGATATAAATTGGTCCAATACTATGCTAAGCATAATTTTTAAGTTTCTACTTAAAAGAATGTTATCCGATTATGATATTTAATATTAACACATACCACTATAGTTTTTGGTTTGTAAACATGACGGTTGCAGTTTTTGACGGGTAGCACTGACAGTTAGATATAGCTATCTAGCAGTGCTACGGTAGGAAAATTTGACGAAGTAGCACAGAACGTCAGAACACCAGCTGATTACCAGCAAACCGTGATTTAGTAAAAAAAAAAAAAAAACTTGTTTTAATCAAAAATACAATTAAAATACATACTAATTGATTTTTTACCTAATTTGAATTCTAATTTAAGTCACATTTACAAATAAATTAAATTAAATTAACATTGTGACAGTTTTCAAAAGTATTTAATAACAGAAAAAGAAACTGTGCAACAAAATTCTGGGGGTGCCAGTCAGGTATCCCTCCTGACACATAGGATAATTTCATTTAAATACTTTTTGCATATAATACAGCCACATAAGGACCGAACACACAAGGTGTTGACCCTTAGTTGGTTAATTGACAAACAGAAATTTTCTTTTTGAGCAACAGCACATGAAAGGAAAAAGAAAAACTCAGCAGCAACAACACAATATCTCTAATTTCCTGGCTTCGAAAGCTCAAGTGTCCATCAAGAGGAAATAAACAATCAAGTTCTATTTCATTTCAGTGAACCTGTAACCATGTGACTACAACCCTCGGGTCAGGAGCATTATGCCAAATTAATCACACCTGTGGGTGCGCGTCCCACCCTATATGAATGAGGCGCGTGCACACACTCACCCTCTTTCTATCCTCCTGGTCACTGAGAGCTTGTGCCGGTTTGTGTTGGTTTTTCACCATTTACTCAC
>NC_051445.1:29124792-29134440 GCF_001649575.2 Kryptolebias marmoratus
GATGGATTGATGACACTTTGAGTTTAAGCCTTAGTACTGGGCCTCCATTGCTATGGAGCCCTGTGTGTTCTGGGACACCTTTTGTTGTACATATGTTTATTGCCCAGAAAACATGTTTATGTTTATAAAGGTTTTCAATTGTGATTGAATTTCTCTATTGTGGTCTGTTCTGTTTAGACAGTTACCCACTGTACATACCTGTTGGGTGCCAATTCACCCTCTTCATGACTAATTTGGTATACTGTTGTCACATGGTTACAGGTTCACTGAAATGAAATAGAACGATTGTTTACGAATGTAAACACGGTTCTATGAATGAAAGTGAACCTGTAACCGNTTTAGGTCATGCAGATGGTTAATTGGCTGGGGTTCCCCAGTCGGTAGAAAGAGGGTGAGTGTGTGCACGCGCCTCATTCATATAGGGTGGGACGCGCACCCACAGGTGTGATTAATTTGGCATAATGCTCCTGACCCGAGGGTTGTAGTCACATGGTTACAGGTTCACTTTCATTCATAGAACCGAGTTTACATTCGTAAACAATCGTTCTTAAAAAAAATGTTTTTACGTGTCCTATCCAAGAAGGTACAGGCTCCCATTCACATTTCCTTTTGCTCCACAGCAAGAGCTGCAGAACAATGATACAACAACAAAAAATAACCATTAGGCTACATAAGCCATAAACTTTCATATTTACAAGGAAGAGAGAAAAAAATGTAAACACTTACAGTGAAGAATTCAGACGGCAGATATGAAAACACAAAATAGGTTCCTACGTTTCTGTGATGGATAAACAATATTCACTATCACTATAGAGTGTAATGAGTATTTTACTTTACGAAAGTGTAAGATGTCGCCACGTGCAATGGACCAACCGGAGTTTCAGTGGTGAGGGATTGAACAGCCTCAGCGCTGTGCCAAAACAAGGTTTCCAATTTGGGATGCACGCTTGTGACGGTTTGTGAAAACGTCAGTCTGCTTCTAGCATCAAAAGGTAACTGACTGAGCGTCCAGAGAGCCGTCATATTTCCTGGTCTCTCGTGAGCGCGCACGACGTTCACGTCTCTGAGAAAACGAGCGTCAGGTGTTGTGTCGAAAAAAAAATGCCCCAGCCATTTTCCTGGGTTCTTGTGAGCGCACACGGCGTTCACGTCCCTTAGAAAACGAGCGTCAGGTGAGGAGACAAAACCTGTGCAACATAGCTCCAGAAATGAGCGGGTTGTCACAACTTAAATGAAATGTGCAAACACGGCACCAACACACATCTCACGTCAAGCCCAATAAATAACAACATGAACCATGAAAAACAAAGAGATGCTGTATTGTACTGTAATTTTGGTGGCACAGGCTGCATGTTGGATCACTACATGTAACAGCAAAACAATGTTATGAATTCTAGTGTTTGTTTCTGTTTTGGCTTTATGTTCTGATGCTTTGATTTCTTGGGTTATTGTTTCTTTTATTTTATTTTATCATCTGGGTTTTGGTTCAGTTATCATTGTCTTTGCTTCTTGTCTTTCCCCATTTATCCTCAGTCAGCTCCTGTTTTCTTGTCATGCCCATCTCCATCTGCTTCCTTGATTTTCTCTCACCTGTGCCCACTTCCCCTAATTGCCTCCTGCCTTTAAAACCTTGTCACTTTCTCCACTACACTGCTGGTCTATTGTATGTTGACTTTTGTCTCATGTCCCTTAGCACTTGTTGCCTCGTTCCTTGCCTTGCCCTGCCTTGTCTCACCTCGTTTGCATTTTTGTTAAGTTTAGTTTTGCTGCCTTGTCATTCAGCAATAAGTTTGACTTTCATTGATTTATTTGCTTTAGTTGTGATTCGCCCATCATATGACTAATATTTCTTCCCTCTGTGGTCTATAAACACTCCTTTTTATCGGCAACAGCAGTAATCTCCTTCCATGGGTTTTAAACCGTTTGATTATCTTTGTGATCTCTCATAGAGGGATCATATAAATGCTGATACAGTCAAACCAGCTCTGCTAGAGCACCGAAATTGTCCATTTTGAGTGGAGCGTGGCGTGCCCGGTCCATGCCAAGTTTCAAAAACTGGGAGGTGCACGACCACGCAACGTGACACCGTGCAGGGCTTTTGCGCAGGGACAGCATCACTGTTTGTGCGGTGATCAACACGTCAAGTTGATGCGGGTGGGGGAAAAAAAAAGTGTATAAAAAATTACGTATTTTACAATAAACAAGCAGAGCTTAGCCTGGTGTCGGGGTAGGGAAAGCCTGGCGGCCCGCAAGGCTTATAATGCACTGGGGGAAACCCTGGGCACTGTATATTCCTAGTATGGGGAACAGAAAACTGCATCCTCCTCAACAAATTTTATTAAAATTACACTAATATACATTTATCTCAATGACTTTCAACAGGCTTCCATCAGTCTGATACTTTGTAGAATGTAATATTTTTCATCCCTGACCAAACTTCCCACATGCTGTTCATCAGTTGTTTTGTTTTTTTTCCTGGCTCTCTTTTAGCTTAGTTTCAGCTCTTTTTACACAGTCTTCAAGAACTCCCTGTGTTCCTTCCAGAAGGCTCTGTACTCAGCAGCCCTTTCAGACCACTGATCCATTTGACAAACATCTCAGTGTCCTGGTGGGGCTGTTCTATTCCACACATAAGTTTAAGCAGACCATCACACACTCAGTCATGACATTGATCTTTTGCATGTGGCTCAGGAAATACATCCTTTTAAAACACACCTTCTAAACTTCTTCAGATTCCTGAGTACTGTCGAGGTGATAAACATTTCCACAGTACCTACTCTTTGCTTACAGTTTATCTCTGAATATTGGATGTGTAGGAGGAGGTGCAATATAAGAGATCATAGTTTATTTTACCAGTGGAGGAAGAGCAGAAGAGCTGTATGTTTATCAAAATTTGCAAAAACTATTTTATTATTATTATTAAGTGGACCAGTTCAGAGAAATGGAAGGTGGAGAGTTCACAAGAAAGAGAAATGGCTATGAATATAGTGGAATGTGACTTTGTAACTGCTGGGATGATAAAATCATATTCACTGTTATTAGCAGCATAGAGTGACATGTTTAGACTCAAAAAAATAGCACCAGACATCTCTCAGTTAATTAAAGGTCCTAAAGGAATGCATATACTCTGCCATCTTTCAAGCCATAATTTTAAACTTACATCATCTCATGTTAAGAAATTAGTGTTACAAGTGTTCTGGTCAAACCTTGAAAATAACTGTATGCTCAATCTTTTAGCACTGTTTTTCTTGTGAATGACTGTGAATGTATGACTCTGCCGGTAGTTGAATAAACTGTTGGACTGACTAGGTATGTTAATATATTGAACAGCCTCTCAGCGCCATCAACAAATAATGGTCTCAGCACACTTATAATTACATACTGACCCAAATGTTGTTAAAAAATGAAAAAAAAACAAACAAACAAAAAAAAAACTCCAGCAACAAACAAAACAAATGATGTCGTATGAAAGTTTAGAGGTTCAATATTAGCAACTGTAGTGTTCTTTCACACTGGTATGGTATTTTAGAGAAAGAGTTGTTTCATAAGCCTGAACAGCAATAAACATTTGGCCCTTGTTTGGTGAGCCATTTGGCCTAGACTGGACAAAGACTTATACCCTTTTCTTCATAAGTCATGCTCCATGACTGATCTCATGGCTGATAAGGTACGAACTGCTGATAATTTAGTAAGTAAGTAAGTAAACTTTATTTATATAGCACTTTTCACAGACATAAAAATCACAAAGTGCTTTACAAAAATGGAAAACACAACAGCAATCAAAAAAGCAAAAATCAGTGAACAAGATTAACCAAAAGCCAGTTTGAAAAAATATGTCTTGAGACTTTTTTAAAATAAGTCAGTTGAATTGGAGCAGCGCAATGGTAGAGGGAGAGCGTTCCAAAGCCTCGGGGCCACCACCTGAAATGCTCTGTCACCACGGGTTTTAAAATGAGTTCTGGGTACCAAAAGCAGCATCTGTTTAGAAAACCTCAGTCCTAAACGGACAGAGAGGCTTCAGAAGTTCTAATATACATTTGGGAGCTTCACCATGAAGTGCTTTAAAAGTTAAAACCAATATTTTAAAGTGAGTCCTAAAGTAGACCAGGAGCCAATGTAAAGAGGCCAGAACAGGAGTAATGTGAGCTGTTCTGTGGGTTTTAGTTAAAAGCCTGGCTGCAGCATTTTGCAAAGACTGAAGGCAAGCCATGGAAGATTTACTTAGACCCACTAAAAGGCCATTACAATAGTCTAAAAGAAATAAAAGCATGGACAATCGTTTCCTTTAATAATAAAAACAGTTGCGAACTAACAATTTGCAATGATTATCCAAAAACAAAGAACTGTCAAAGAGAACACCCAGATTTCGGAGACTACTTTTCTTTGAAGGGTTTAAAAACCCAAGATGCTTCCTGATTTCCGCGATTTTATCTTCACAATAAGCGACTGAGTCTTGCCTGCATTTAACTGTAGTTATCATTCAGCCAGACTTCAATGTCAGCCAGGCGGTTTCTGAGTTCAGTTTATTTATAAAATTTGGAAGATCGAAAGAACAGTATATTTGATTATCATCAGCATACACATGGTAAGAGTCATTACTGTAGGAATTTAAAATAAAACCTATTGGGCGTATGTACAATAAAAAAAAGAAGTGGGCCCAAAACTGAACCTTGGGGCACCCCGCAGGACAGCTAAGCAACATCAGAGTGAACATTATTCATGAACATAGTAAAAGATCTGTCAAATAAGTAAGAAATAAAATTTTATAAAATTTTGAAAAAAAAGATGAGAAATTATAGTTTTTTTAAAACTTCTATTATAACATATACTGTACTAACCCATTTTTAAAACAAATCTTGTGGAATATAATTTAAGGGAAAAAAAAGTAAAGCACAAGATGAACTAAGGAACTATTGACTCAAAATGTGAAATAAATGAAACATTACAACCACCAAACAGAAAGACATTATTGGCTGTTATTTCTTGAAAATGTCATCATGAATGAAAGTAAACTAGCAACTGAAGAAAAGTAATACAGCAATCACTGTAAAGGTTAGGTTATATTCAGCACAGGGTATAGCTCCTTTTTTACAAAGGTTAAACATTTTCTGTATGATTTAACAAAAGCCCCAATATCAAAAATAATAAATAGTGAAACAGTGAAACAGCCTATGGAAACAAAATTCTTAGTGAGATTCAGGCACATAATTAGTCTTCTAATGTTATATGTTAGGCTCATCAGCAGAACATCAGACATCATATCAGTGCTAACATAAAAATGGTACATAAAATATCAGTGTAAATATGTAGAAATGCAGTGAAATTTGTTTGTACTTTTTGTTAAAGAGAAACCCACAATGGTCACTGAAATAACTCAAAACTGACAGTCAAAAAAAAGAGAAAAAAATAAAAAAAGTTAAATATCAACTAATGAAAATCCGTCATTGCATTTGAATGTTTGTTCAACAGAATTATTTAAAAGAAATAAACTAATGAAACTGGTCTTGACATGAAGATGGTACCTCTAGAAAAGAGATTATTTGACTATAGGGACATGTTTATGTCGGGATTTGGGTTTTGTTCAGTTTATTTTTATGTTTCTTTTGGGTTTTGTTTCATGTCTTAGTTTTCTGTTACTGCGTCTTTGTCTTTCATGTCTGTGTTTTTGTTATCATCTGCTCCTTACCAGTTGTCACTCACTCAGTCTCCTGCCACGCCCACCTCCACCTGCCGGTAATTGTCATCACTCACCTGTGCCCACTTACCTCGTCACCCTCTGCGTTTAAAAACTCAGTCATCTCTCCCACACTCCGCTGGATCATTGCTCTTGTTTCCCTGTAGTCTTGTCTTGATCCATGTTTTTCCACATTGCCACTTTGTTACTTTTAGTCTTTTGCTGCCATGACAGTCTTTTGTTTTTGTTTACCTTATTTTAATAAATTAGTTTTCTTTACAAGATAAGCCTGCACTCTGGGTTTTCTTCCTTCCCCACCCTGCCTGACAGGTAAACCACGCTATGGCACACCCGCAAGCCGTTTAACTGAGTTTTGAATTCAAATCTGTAAAGTTTTTGCTACTTTAATCGTTTTTATTAACTTAAATTTCAAAATAGCTGTGTTTTGGCGCCACTTTTGATTGACGTTTCGTCTGACCAACTGGGTTGATCTCTGCCCCCCCTAGAGCCTCTCTAATTTCCCATGCTTAAAGTCAGTGGCGTGCACAGACATTTTGGGTGCTGTCGTAGCAATGTGAGATTTATTACGGGCACAGCTTAAACACCATGTATGTATGCCTATTTAAAATGAATAGCCATATTTTGTTTGATGAATGTGTTTAATAATGTTGAACACTCTACAGGTTTGTTTCACAATTAAATTGGTAACAACCGAACACAGTATAATGAAACGTAATTGAGATAAATCAATGTTCTGCATGATAATAAAGGGTTAAAGATGCAGGATGAAACTTTCTTCACAACAGTCCTTCAATTTTGTACCCTGGGTAAGATTTTTGATTGCACTTACTGTATACTTTTCTAAATCTCACAGCCAGTTTGTCGTGCAAAAGTATAAAAGTGAGCGGCACTGGTAATAAAAGTTTTTACATCCAGAAATAATACCTTGGGCCACACACAAAAGCTACACTGCTTAAAAAAAAAAATCATCATTAGGGCACTTTTTTTTTGGTTCAGAGGGAAAAGGGCAGGTGCTCTAGCACCACCTAGTGTCTATCTGCGTACGTCCCTCCTTAAAGTCATGAATGTCTCCTCCCCTCATTTGCAAGCATACAGCTCCGGCCAATCAGCTCTGAAGCGGGTTCTGCTCCACAGGCGGGTAGCGAATAAAATTCCGGTCACATGATTTTTTTTTGAGGGGGGTTGAAACTTTTCCTGACTCCCAAATCAGTCCGTGTATAATGGTCTAACAGAGAGGTTGCTTCATGCGTCCTGCGCGTAAAAGCTGTGAAGACTGTTTTTTGTACTTTTTTTTCCGACATAAAAGCTGGCGAAATGACCAAAGAAGATTAAATACACAACAGAAGAAGTTTTGGAGCTGGTGAAGCAAAGAAACAGCGACTTTTTATATCGGGATATATCTGATAAAAAGAGCAATGCCTTTCTCGAAAGATAATATGTCCGTGATCAGTAAGTCTTAACTTTTTTTTTACACAAGTACTCACACTAACTGTTTATATGTTACTCATTGTTTATAGACAGCGCTTTGTTTGTCGGTATGTGTGCTAAATGTCCGGATAGTTGTGCTGGATAGACATTTTGGTCAGGTCACTTCATAGTGAGGGCAGCTATTATGTTTTTCGTGTAGGGGGGTGGGGGTGCGGGGGGTCGACGGTCGGACATTTTGGCCAGGGCGGACACCGTAGTCCGGGCGAACATGACGAAGCACCGCCATTTTTTTTTTTTTTTTGTGTGTGAATGTATTTATAACTAATGAATAACTAATTGTTTTTACTTTATTTCATTTTATTTTTTTCGTTTTAGGCCTGCAAGTGACTCTGAGCCAGAACGGGAAGAGCTGAATGACCATTTGGAGCGGGTGGCAGCTGTGACATCAGCGAAGCTCCGGAGCTTTGTCCCGCAGAGGCGCTGCAATTAAAGGGGGCCCCCTAAAAATATGTCACTGGACTGAATTTGAAGTAAAAACAGTGAAATGGTTTGTAAATAGTTTGTGTGACAGTAGTTTGTGTCAATATAATTACTACATATTTTTTCAGTAAATACACATTTTGACAAATTGAACTTGTTTTGGGACATTTTTATGACGTACTTCAGAAAAATAAGTATTTTATTGTGTTTATTTATCCTCTACTGTATAATATTTATATTGAGAGTGACTTTATTTACAGAACTGGATTCATCTCATTGTCCCTTTTCATTCAAGCCCTCACTGACAACTGTCTGTTGAAGCATGTAGGAGTTATCTTAGCTTTCTGAAGTTGGCATGTCCATTTGGCACAGTTTGGATAGGACCTGGACTTTCCCTCATACAAACATCTCTACTATAGTGAGACACCCTTCCTCCATGTACAGTAACTTAAAATCTAGGAGAGATCATAATGCTTGAAATATCTGTTGTAACTTCAATAACTACTAATTATTTAAAGTTACAAACATTTTGACTGCTTAGGCAAAAACCTCAAAGTGTCAACTTCACATGAAGCCCAATCTTTGGTTTGTACCGCAAAAGGTTGAAGAATAGCATTTAATTTAAATTGGGTACGTCTTTTCCAGGCTTCTTGGGCTTTTTGAGGTGGACTGGTAAGGGGTTTTAAACTAAGGTGTGTCCTGTAATCAGCATCACAGGTGTCCTCAGTCTTGTAATCAGTCAGTTTGCCTATTTAAAGGGTGAAAAGTAGTCACTGTGCTGTTTGGTATCATGTTGTGTAACACATTGAACATGTAAAATTTTGTAAATATTGTAAAATTTAAAAATAAATAAATAATATTTTTTTAATACTGAACATTAAAGAAACCATTTAGATGTTTTTGGCTTTTTCTGTGACCCCCCACTGATGTGTGACATCCACAGAGCCACTGAGGTTCACAAGCATTGAGCAGTCAACAGTGAGTGGATAAATTCCGGTACGGTATAGTTCAGTTCGTTGGAATTAATTGTTCGAACCGGCCACAAAATATCACTGGAGTTTCAGTCTTTGGCTTCCCGAAAGATTAAAACTTTCCTCAGATTTGGAGCCACCCTTACAAAAAATCCCACGAAATTCACGTGATTCCCATTTTCCACATGTGGTTCACATAATCCCCCCAAAAATCACATATTTCCACATGTGATTCCCGTTTTTCACATGTGATTCACATAATCCCCCCAAAAATCACGTTTTCACATGTGATTCACATGTGATCACATGTGAAAGTCACATGTGATGTTCGTGGGATTATTTTGTAAGGGCATAAGTTCCAATGTGGGAATTACGATCAGAACTTAGGTTCAGACCACTTCAAAGAGAAAAACAACTAGCTCCAACCTTCGTTAATGCGGTGGACTAGCTTCAAGGCATAAAAAGAGGACCCTTTTCCAGGAGCATTTCTAACTATTTTTAATTTTAAAAGAAGAAGTTTTACTTCAAACATGACATGAACATGACTGTCAATAAAAGGTATGAGCTGCTTACAGGCTGGCAGCCTGAAATCAGTTTGTGATTCAGAGCAGTTTGTTATTGATGAAAAAATATAGAGAATCCATGCGTGATTCAACAAATATCATAGTCTGAAACTGCTCTTGATTAGTTTACTGTGGTGGGAGAATTCATAAATGCTCCTCTGAAGTGCACTCCTGTTTTTTTACGAGTTAGCTTCAGGTTAGCAACATTAGCTCTCTCCTGCTGTCTTTATGTTGATTTGCAGTGTTGTGTACTAATGTCATGACAACAATCTGGGGGTAATCGGTTCTCACCGTTCCACGTTCCCAACTCGGTCATTAGGCACATTGTTTTGTCGGGCAAGACAGTCCTAGTGACAGGGACGTGCGGTCAGGGGAGGCAGGTGAGGCAGAGCCTCCCCTGTCATCATGACAAGAAAAAAAAAAATCATAACATAAAATGAATATTAATATTTGTCCACTGATCTTTATGTATGAGTAATTTTCGAACATTTTTATGGTCCAAATCGCATTT
>NC_051445.1:29134540-29150847 GCF_001649575.2 Kryptolebias marmoratus
GAACGCTGATGAGATATGAAATAGCCAGTAGCCAATTGAATAAGCTACCCTTTTGGATTTATATATCTGTAAATCTGACTCTCAGTGCCTCACCAACCATGAACCTCACCGCACGTCACTGCCTGGTGATCATCAGAATCTAAATCTAAAGAGTTTTCATCTGATTCCAGAGATCCAGCCATCGGTTCAGGTTCATACTGGTATGGTTGTATATCCAATACTCCCACAAAGTCTTACGGCATTTCTTCATATTCAAAAAAGGCTTCATCTTCCATTTCCTCTAGTAAACAAATAGACAGTAGCGGTGTTCTTTGCCGGCCGGGACACAGCGCACATTAGGAGCCCAGGATGGAACGCTGCCCCACAAATCACCCACTTTGAAAATTATTGACTTAAACGCTAAAAGCAGTTAATTTAGGCTTTAGATCAGAAAAATGTGTCCCTGAAACATTGTGTGGATGTGTTAGACAAACTAACATTCATAAAATATTCATTTTTTAGATTTGATTTCAATTCACCTTCAATGGAAGACAACCAAGAAAGACACCAAAATATGAACTAGCAAAACTGGGACTTTCCAATTTGCATATTGACAAGCCACAAAATTTCAGGGAGGATGTCCTCTGGACAGATGAGACAATGCTGGAGCTTTTTGCTGCACGGTGTCAGAAAGTGTTAGTCTTAGTTGTAGGTCATGAGTCTTCCAAAATACAGCTAAGAAAACTCAAGATTAGCTTAAAACAAAACCTTGAACAATTCTGAACGGTCTACTGATCCCTGAGCCAAATCCTGTACTACATCTGTGGAAGAAGCTGCAATATGCGGTCTGAAGAAGGAACCCTTCAAACCTGAGACAGATGGAGCAATTTGTTTCTGAGGAGTGGGACAAAATACCTTACAGGTGCAGAAGGCTCAGAGAGAGTCACATAAATCAATAGATTGGCTCAAATGGATGTGCAACAAAATATTACGGGTACCATCCTTTTGTCAAGGCCAGTTTCTGTCAGGATTTGGGGGTCTTTGGGTTTGTTTTTGTATTGAGTTTATTGTTTCTTTAATTCTGTTATTAGGTTCATGTGTTTAGTTTTGGTGTCTTGTTCCCTGTGCCCTTTGTGCTGCTGTAATTTTTCACCTGTCCTCAGTTCAGTACCTGTCAGCCTGCCTCAACCACCCACACCTGTTCCTCGTTCATAATCAGTCACCTGTGTCCACTTTCAAATCATCCTCTGCCTTTAAAACTGGTTCATCTTCACTTCCCGGCTGGTTCATTGTGTCACTCCCATGTGCTGTCTGGTTCCCCTCATGTCTTGCCTCCTCATGTTCCTGCAACTCTGGTTTTGTAAGTTTTTGTTATTTAGTTTTAGTTGCTGCCTCATCAGCCTTTGTTTTCCTTTTTGTTCATAAATTAGTTTTTTTGAGTTCTTCCTTGTCTGCCTGTATTTTTGAGTTCGACCAACTCTCCCCAACCTGACAGTTTCAGTATTTTTTTTTTTCATTTTTTTAAAAGCTTGTCAGTTTCAAGTTATTTCAATGATTTTCATAGCTTTTGTTTCTTTTTAACAAACAAATTTGTCTTTATTTGAAAATATATTTAATTTAAGGACACCATTTTACTTTATCTATCACATCAGAGAACAGAGAGCTGAGCTCAAAGAATTTTAATGCCTCGTGTTCATGCTGGAAAATCTGGCCATTTTAAAGGAACAATCTCTGGAAAGGTTGTGAATACTGACTATCTTACCTGTTGTAAATAGCTTTTTGAATTACCACAGTTTGGAGACATAGTTTAATTCTGACTGGTCTTTCAAGCTAATGAGAAGTCTGAGCTAACTGCTAGTCCAAATAAAGCCAAAGCTAAAGTGGATTGCTGTTGTCATAAAATAGCTCAAAATCCCAAAGTGTTTCATGTAATGCAATTTTATAAACCTTTACACCATGATCAATTTTGCATTACATGATTATTTACACTGAATTTTATAGTTATTCCCAAGTGGGGTTGCCAACTGTTGCTTAAAATAAGGAATTGTCCTGCATTTGAAACTAAAAAGACTCATTCCTTATTAAATTGATAAGCAACACACTTTGATCCTCATTTTTGAGAGGCAGTGCAAATCTGTTTATAGATAATAAATGATACACGTAGACTCCAAACTGTCTAAACAGAATCCATCACTCGTTAATCAGAAGTCAATTAAGTTATGTGACCTACAGCATGACTTGTGAGAAGTAATATCTATTGCATTGCTAGAATACACTAAATGACATGTCATCAGAGAAAAAATAAAATCTCACAATCAGCTGGTGAGCAAAACAAATCAAAAACTGAAAGAAAAAAAAAGCAGGGGAAGAGAATAAAAAACTTACTGTTACTGCTTACTGTTTTTTGTCTACTCTTGAGCAGAATTGTGGCGTCTGTCACAATTTAGTGTTGTGTCATTCATGGACAAACAAATGAATCTTTTGAGTGAATGAACTGAACCAAATCACTTTATTCACTGATTCGTTTCTTACTTAGTTCAGTTGAGAAAAGAAAAAAAAAAAGAAGAAAGAAATAGGAAAAAAAACTTAGTTCATTTGAGTTCAGCGGGAGTGGAACGTCCGCGGTCTGTGACTCACTCAGGACGTAAATCTAAATGACACAGCAACATGCACCATGCAGAGGGGGAGGGACTGTTTTTGACTCCTGAATGAATGTGACTTGAGATTCTATCCATCCATTTTCTTTACCCGCTTCTCCATTTCGGGTCGCAGGGAGCTGGTGCCTATCCCCAGCAGTCACTGTGCGAGAGGCGGGGGACACCCTGGACCGGTCGCAAGTCCATCACAGGGCCACATAGAGACTAACGAGACAAACAACCATTCACACTCACTCACACCTAGGGACAATTTTAGAGTCATCAATTAACCTAACATGCATGTCTGTGGGAGGAAACTGGAGTACCCGGAGTAAACCCACGTGTGCACAGGGAGAACATGCAAACTCCACCCAGAAAGGCCCCGGGAAGCGATCCTGCAACCTTCTTGCTGGGAGGCAACTACTAACCACTACGCCACTGTGCCACCCGACTTGAGATTCATTCACTGTAACTAAACTACATGTATCACTCAGTGAATGTAACACTGCCTGATTCTGCCCTGAGGGATTGTAACCGTTCTCTTCTCTCAGGGATGTGCTCTCTTGCTTTGGATAAACATATGCTACTGCCAAAACTAACTGCTAATGTTGAGTCAAGCTTCATGAAAATAAACGCACACATGCCCCGTCCCCATTATCTTAACAGACTGAGGTACACATAAAGTAATGAGAGGAGAGGAGACAGTAGAAGAGCGAGTGTGACTCCCCCGTCTCAGAGCAGGGTAAGCTGCAGCAACGAGATGGGGGTGGGGTACGGAGGAACCCTCCGTAGGTTGTTAGGTTGTAACAGTAAGAAGAAGGAAAAAAAAAGAGGACTTGTTTAAATTTTGTCTGCTTGCTGCTGTAGTGTTGTGGCACTTGCTAACTTCGGCTACACAGAGAGGAGTCTGTCAGAGAGGGCAGGGGAGGGATTCATTTAGTAAACGTACTGCTGCCAAGGAGTGATTAGTTCAGTGAACGAACTGCGAACTGCTGATGAGGAGTGATTTATTGCTGGAAGTGGCACGGTTTATTTGTGTACTGCACAAATAAACTTATATTTGTTACTTTAAATATTATGTTTGATGGATGTTGATGTTGGTCTCTGTTTGTTTGTCTTATAAGCCCATGGGGCTGGGCACCTTTTATGGTGTATGGTACAAAATAAATAAACTTAACTAACTAATAAACTGTATGAACTGAAGGAGTCTGTGAACAAAATCTTTTGAACGAATCATTTTAACGAACTGATTCTAGTGATTCAGTTCACTCAAAAGAGCTGCCGTTCCCATCACTATCACAATTAAGCGATATAAAAGTCAGGTGAAATGCGACATGACTACTCAAAGTAGGGTTGTTTTGAAAAAAAACATCTAGTAAGACCATATATGATGGTCCCCGAGTCTGATTTAAAAAAAAAACAACAACCTGATTTATGGTGTTCAGATTGCAAAAAGTGTAAATTTGGTCACTTGTTTGCAGTGTGAATGTAGCCTTTGAATCGTGCTATCAGGTTTAGGAAAGGTACACAAGGAACTCAAAAAATAAAACTAATTTATGATTATAGACAACGAGGGTTGCGGTGGCATGGTGGTCAGTGCTGTGGTCCTGTAGTCTTGAGGTTGCAGGTTCAAGCCCAGGTTTTGGCAGGAAGGGCACAATCTGCCACAACCTAAAACAATTGCCAAATTGTTTGTGCAAGTTTGCTCACAAGAGGAGCAGCTGAAAAAACTTATGTACTTCTGGTGGAACTGTCTCTTGCTGAAGGAGCTCTCCGGTGCCATCAGAGTGCCTTTCAGGGGGTGGGAGTCGTTCACCAACACAGATGAAAATTTGGCCTCACCACCTCACTAAGTCCAATGGAGATCCCAGGACAAAGTTGGCCTCCCTGATGAGTTTGTAGACCCTTCTCCTGTACGCTGCCATAATGCCCCCACCCCAGCCCACCACACCATAAAAATGGCTGATGTCACCTCCGTGTCATAAAATGTTTTAGGAGTTCCCACTGGACTCCAAATGACCCGAGTCTCCTAAGCAGGTAGAGTCTGCTCTGACCTTTCTTTTGAAAGGCTGTGAGTCCAGCCTAGTTTGTCGTTCAGGTGAATCCTCAGGTACCTGTAAGATGTCAACATCCTAATGCCCATTCACTGGATATTCACACACGTTGGTGGAGAGTCTCTGTGTCTATGGAAATCTACCACACACTCTTTGGTTTTTCTTGCATCGATTCCGAGGTGGTTCTGTTGACACCAGCTCAGGAAGACATGTCAGTCCTCTATACTCCCTCTCATCATCCCCATCTGCGATGATGCCAACAATGGCAGAGTCCAGTACATCCGGGATCCTGGCAGCCCAAAAATTGACATTTAGAAGCAAATTCCCAAAAATTGCTCCATTTCCTCATAAGTAACAGACAGTGGTTTCTCTGGGTCTTGCTGACATGCAAAGAGGTTAGGTTAGGCTCCACCATGCTCTCAATGCAGGCCTTACTAAGCAGGCACCTGAAATACTCAATGGGAGACTTCACGTCTGTGGCTTGGGGTAGACTGCCTTTCCATTGTGGGACCAGACAAATGCTCCTGCTTTTCTTCCACACCAGCCCTTTAGACCTCCTGTGGATGAGGTGGACCTAGAAAACAAAGAAATATCCTTAGTATGTTATGAACCTGCCAGTTTAATGCAACACATAAATAATAGTTGCACTTTCGCCCACAGTGAACTGTAACCTCACTTTCACCCTCACTGTATGTATTTTTCCCCGTCAAAAAATGTCATAAAAATACTTTCTTTTTTTGATGATTTCTGAAGAGTCAAATGGTGAGGCTCCTCCCTGCAAAGATGTTTGCAGAAAAGGACATCAAAATTCCCTCCAGAAAGTCATGTGACAAATTTAAACACTGTTATTGGTTCTCTTAGGATCCCATCTCTCTTTCAGTGCACTATATCTTAAAAGTGGAGGTACTGTGAGTGTGGAAGGATTTCAATGGGTTTGTTATCAAATGGCAACATTGTACCATAGAGAATTAATCTTGCTGAGGTGATTCCTCACATGGACTGCACTGAATGCCCAGCTGGGGAATGGTAGGAAGGATCTGCTGCAGCACAAGATGGTCTTTAGGCCTCTACTAACTCCACTGACATTGTTCTGCTGCAGCTGCTCATCAATCCTCCTCCTGTAGTTGTTCTTGCCCTCCCTGATCTTTCTTTTGAGCTCCATCTGCACAGCCGTCAGCTCGTCCTTGTTTTCTGATTTGAATGCCCTCTTCTTTTTCTTGATTTCAGGATTAATTCAGGGTTTGTTATTTGAGAATCAGAAGATATAATCTATGTTTTGTTTTATGATTGCTAGCTGTATAAACAAAGTGGACAAACTTACCACCTGCTTCTGAAAGCAAAAGGCAATTATGTTTTTGCCTGTCTCTGTGCATGTGTGTTCATACATCTGTAGCATTAGCAAAATATCTCACGAACCAGTGACCAGATTTAGTGAAACCCTCAGAAGAGAATCATTTGATGTACATTTAAAACTCATTAAGCTTTGGAGTCAACCCAATTCATGATGGCTGCTACAGTTAAAAAACTTTAGCCAAAATAAAAATGGCTGTAACTCAGTCAGTTCTACAGACATTGAGCTAAAATTTTGTTTGGTAGTAGCAGAGAGTCTAAGCACATGCTGTTAGTGCTAACACGTCCTGCGCATAACATCATTTACATGGTTTGACGAAAACAGCTACAACTCCTTCCCATTTCAGCATCAGATAATTTTAGTCTAAAAGTTTGGAGAGAGAGAGAGAGAGAGAGAGAGAGAGAGAGAGAGAGAGAGAGAGAGAGAGAGAGAGAGAGAGAGAGAGAGAGAGAGAGAGAGAGACTCTGACTCTTTCAATAGGCTGTTTATTTACTACACAGACATAAATCTATCAGAAGTAAAACAAAGAGCTATGTCACCCAGAGCAAATTACTGAGAAATAAAAACAAAACGATTTTACAAGAATTGATTCATCAGGGTCGGTTAACTTGGATGTAGCTTGTGTTTCTCCTGTCTTCCAGTTATTCTGTGATACTGAGGAAGAAAAAGCTGCTTTTAAGTTACCAGCAGGGGAGAGAAAAATCCATGAGTCACCTATTGGGATTTTAGATGCTGCAGACAGTGAAGCTCTCTTCTTCAGAGAAAAGAAAAACTGACACACAAGGCTTTATCATAGTTGTCTAAACATACTTTCTTAAAATAATTCAAAAAGAGGCTCAGTAACACTCCAAGTGGGCTGTAGGAAGGGACCAAATGTGAGGTACAATGTTCAACTCAGGAGGGGCTACAAATAACATAAAGCATTTTGTTAAACAGGGCATGCTTTACCTTATAAATATAATTAAAAGCAGACAGCAGTTTCAGTCTGAAATGAGTTTTCTCATGTCCATGTAATAAAATTTATAGAATGCTGTTAGACACTGTGCAGATTTTCTCTCTTCAGAGATAAGAGAAACAGTATTTTGTGCTTGTTTTTATTATTGTTCGAGGTCCAGCAGTCTAAGGATCAGGAAGTGTAAGTGCTTATTGCTCATACTTTTTTTCCCCCAACTATTGTCCATTATTGTCATGATTGGTGGAAAAGGAGGCGAACCCAGAGCACAGACTCAATATGATAAAGAAACTAATTTATTTAAAATAAAAGAAAACCAAAACGCTGACAAAGCAGCAAGAAGAAAACTAAATACAAAACAAACTAAATACAAAAACCGAATGGACAAGGGCAGGAGAGGAGCAGAGCCAGACATAAGGGAAAAAGACAAACGAACCAGCGAGTAAGTGGAGGAGATGACCGGGTTTTAAAGACAGAGGGTAATTAAGTGAATTGGGCACAGGTGAGTGATAACAAGGAGTAGGTGGAGATGGACGCAGCAGGAAAACAACCCAGATAGCACACGATGTTAAATCAACGTTGAATTATAGTCAGAATGGTTGATATTTGGTTGAAGTCGACAACTGACAGTGGATCAACCATGAAACAACCATCCAATTCTAACCGTTGAAACTGTGTCATTGAATCAATGTTGTTTTGTGGTTGAAATCTAATGACTGAAATGCTGATGTCTGATCAATGTCTGATCAATGTTGAATCAATGTCAGCTGTTTTGCCACACCCTCCTCTCCTCCTCATCGGAGCTCTGGATTAGAGCATTTTATTAGTGAGTGGGGGTTATCACATTTAAAATTAAGCCTTGTAGAGGATATTTGGTGCTGATTCCTTTCTGTACATTTTCTTACTTGTTTATAATAATTCTTACTGACTGTTTGTGTGTGATATATTGACACAAAAACATCTACAACCTGCTACAAGGTGTGGAGCGGTCCACTCCTACTGTTTACATGAGTGGGATGGCCCAACCACACAGCCGCTTCGCTGTTGGCTTGTTGGCAAAAGATGTTAATTCAGCTGAAATCTAATAAATTAAATGCCAGTGTCGAATCCAGTGTTTTTCAGCACTGGTCCTCCAGGCCCTACAAGTCTTAGGCATTTCCCTAATTCAGCACACATGATTTTAATTGACGTCTGATTAACAGGGTTTTGCTGAACTGAAAACACGCAGGTCAGTTTGCCTTCAGAACAAAGTTTGGGGAAGAACTAGTAATCTAAATGTTCAATCAGTGTCAGCTGTTTTTTGCACACCTCCACCTCCACCTCCCATTCAAACCTCCAACCCCTCTCCCTCCACCCACCAAAGACACACACACACACACACACACACACCCCATTCCCTCCACTGCACACCCCTCACCTGGCCATTCCCCCCTTTCCACTCTCCTCCCTTACTTTTTTAATTACCTTAAGCAGCTGCTGACAACAACCCTCCACCACCTGTGAAAATTACGTAAGAGCTTTGCCAGTTCGTTGATGAAGGCCTGACTGGTTAGCTGCTAAGTCAGGATGTCATACGATACGGCTGTTATAAGAAAGTGTAATGTAACTGCTATGTCATGGTGTCATGCTGATTAAATAAAAGTATAATAGTGATCACAGCATATGCCTGTTTGACTGATATAGCCATCAGTTTGAGCTACACCTATGGCGATCTGACAACAAATGCTGATCTGACTGAACAAGCTGTAGTAGAGGAGACTGCTTAGATACCCCGATAAACACATAGAATATCTAATTTCACATTGTTTAAGCCCCTAAAGACAATTTTTCAGGAAGGCATTAGGAAATAATATGGCCTTTGTTTAATTTCCATTCTGACGTAGGACAGTGAAGTTTGGTTGTGCACTTTGTGAGGTCTCGGGCTGCTTGGTCCTGCTATAGTGAGGCGTTTAGTTATGCTGGTATTTTAAAATGAACAATAACACTGCTTTGTGTATTTCCTACTTTGTGTTCAAGCTGAGATGCCAGGATTTGCTACAGCCCACTGTGCCCAGTACCACCGGTTGCAGGATCCACAGCGACAAAGTACAAGTAGTAGTATGATACTGTACTCTTTCAGTAATAGTATGGGCATCCTTAGTGATTATGGCTAATTAGTTAGTTTGATTAAAAATTGTGATTGTTTCTTGTTGTGTTACTTACTTGTACTTACTTGTTACTTGTAAACTATTGCAAACTGTAACTATTTCTACAGGGTTGTCAGGATGCAGCTCAAGGTGGTATAACCATCGCCCTGGTCTCTCACAATGTGCACAAAATA
This sequence comes from Kryptolebias marmoratus, assembly GCF_001649575.2. NCBI lineage: Eukaryota > Metazoa > Chordata > Actinopteri > Cyprinodontiformes > Rivulidae > Kryptolebias > Kryptolebias marmoratus. The sequence continues at coordinate 29,143,833 of NC_051445.1, forward strand.
GGCCGCCATTGGATTTCTCACTGAGTAACCCAATTTACTACATACATGTACAGTGATCTGTGTTCAGATTATTTAATTCACTGTAGCTATGTTTTTGCATTTGTTATTCACTTAAAAGCAAATTTCCACCAGAATGATGTATTGGATTCAGCGCCTAATGAAGATAGCAAAAGTAAGTGATCTAACATTTGTAGACAATTATGTGCATGAATATTTGTGTTTTGCAGACGCAACCACACAAAGGGCCAGCGATAATGGGCAGCTTTTGAAAGGCAAGTCTATTGGACATAATGTATTTGTAATGTGTCATTTGCAGGGTATTTTGATGTCGCACTTAATGATTTTTAATGTTCTCCTGAAGACCTCGCTATCCAGAGGATGACATTGATGCTTGCTGAAGTACTAGTGATTGTGAAGGATCTGTTCAGAGATGTGCAGTTCATCAAGAACGAGTTGGCTTAGGGCAACATTAGACCAGGTGGTACCCGAGGACCAGCAAACCTTGTGCTCCCCTTCCAGTTGCCAATTGCCAGTGAAGACGATTTCAGTAAGGCAGAGTCATTGCTGATTGAAGAGACAGTGCGTGAAAAGATGGTAATTTATTTGAAAAACTGATCAGCATTAATTTATTCAATGTAGATTATGTCAGTGTGTTTTTTTTTTTTTTTTCTAAGGGAAAAATGTTAGCTCTTTAGCTACTTGAACACAAATTGTTGTCTACAAGTTCTGAACATGTCACAGAGCTTGTAGATATGCTATTTATGAAACATTTCGCAATTGTTCAGATAGACCGTTTAGTCATTGACCTGGCCCAAATTGGGACCAGGACGGTTAATGTGGTTAACATCCATGACCATGAATGAACACTATGGAGTGGAATATCAGTGCATACATACAGTATCAAAACAAGGTTATGTCTCTGCTGTGTTTTTAAATTACATATCATGCTGCTGTGTAACACTGTGCCTTTATGTACTTGTCTCTGATGTAGATTGCTCGGCTGGCTCTAGTAGGAGGCACCAATTCAGCCAACATGATAAGAAGAATGTTGACGGCTTCTATGACAAATGCCCTGGCAAGTCATTTCAATTGGGCTGGGAAAAAAACATAAATGTTCCCAGAGTAAAAAGCCAATCAAGGACACAATCCTGCAAGAGTGCATATTAGGTGAGCTTCCTCCACTGGAAAGAGCTTTAAATTTTAATTTTAGGAAATGAGACTGTTGGTGAATCAGCAGAATCTAACTGTGCTGTTAGTGTGCCATATAGTGGATAATTGTAATCCAACTCCAATAACGTATTGCATCCCCCTATTTTACAAATACTCAAATTTGTCCATTCATTGCCAGTGTGAATGTACTATTTTTATTGGACAGTTTGTGCACACACCAGAACCTGGACATGGGAGCAGATGACACCCCTCAACAAAGTGAGGGGAGGGGATAATAAAAAATTGTATGTGATATACACTCTATCTTTATGACTTTCTTTTGTGTCTTTCAGCTGCTGCTCGCTAACTGACCAAAATTACAGCGAAACTGTAAAGAAATGGTTTTGTTATGCGCCAGAGCGGGAGGGAGGCACTGAAAGGCAACCAAAGGGACGACAACAAGAATTAAATAAAATAAAATGTTAAAGCAATGCCATGTTGTTATTTTTAAGTCTGTGTGACCACATTTTAGAAATTTAGGTAATGTAAGCTAATTTTGAATGACATAATACCCATCGTCACCAGGATTCTGTGTTTAACACCAGTAAAGGAACCTTTAATGGTATGTTATGATGTAGACCTATCAGACCAAAAGGTGTACATGAATCAATGATTCTTTAACTTAGATTCAATATAAGATCAACCCAAATGTGGTAGAAGATCCACATTGAGATGATGGTTGAATCAACATGGATTCCTTATGAATTCAATGTAACATCAATACAAATACGCATGCAGATCCACAGTCAAATGAGTGTTGAATCAACATTGATTTAATGTAAACTCAACAGAAATATGCATGCAGAACCACATTCAGATGAAGGTTGAATCAACGTTGATTCCTAACTGATTCATTGTAATATCAACATATATGCATGCAGATCCACAGTCAAATGAGTGTTGAATCAACATTGATTTACTGTAAACTCAACAGAAATATGCGTGCAGAACCACGTTCAGATGAAGGTTGAATCAACGTTGATTCCTAACTGATTCATTGTAATATCAACATATAAATGCATATAACTTGACATATAGATGATGGTTGAATCAACATTGATATAATGTCAGTTATGGTTGAAACCCTAACGTTGATTCAACATACAAGTCACCGACCACTTTCAATGTTGTTTCAATGTCAGCCTTCAACATTGATTCAATGTCTCTGCCTGACATTGATTCAATGTTGTTTAAACCATTCTGTGCTATCTGGGAAGTGACTGACTGAGGAGAGGTGAATAATGACAGGAAACAAAGACACAAGAAACAAGAACTGAACTAAGACCAGACTAACAAAGATAATTGAATAAAATAAACAATAAACTCAAACTGAAACATGAAGAGAATAAAAGCAATAAACTGAATACAAAAAAACAAATCCTGAAAAATATCAGGAGTGTTCACATAGTTTCAAACTGCTCAGAGCCATTGACTTGACTTTTGGACCATAATTATCTCATTTTCATGTATGTAACTGCCTATAAAAATAGGCTTAATGAATTCTCTGCAACATGCTTCACTCTGCACATCCTGTGCAGGATAGACAACAGACGTCAAAATTAGCTAATCAAAATTTAAATTAGCCTCCAAAATAAAATGCAAAACTCAATAGAATGTATTTACTGAGGGATTTCTCTACAACAATAAAAAGGGGACTTTTAAAGTGATTACTCTCCATTGTCATGCTTTTGCTCAATTCTATATGCAGATATTTTCTGCTTCCCTATACCCTTACTTAGAGTTTAATTCATTTGACAAAATGTAAGACGTTGTGGTAATACAGGACCCAAGGATGCAGACCAACTTGAAGGCTAAATGCACAATAAAATGATTTTTTTAACAAAATAAAAAGGCTGAAGGGACAGTAGGAAAAATACAAAAGTAACCAAACCACAAGGAACACAGAGGGAACCGGCATTGAAAACAAACAGCATGAGAAACTGATTAGTGACTGAGAGTCTGGAGAATAAGTACAAATGAAAATGAGAATGAGTGTATGCAGCTAAGCCAAATAAAAACAAGGAACAGGTGTGAGTAGAGGAGCAGGACTGAGAAGCAGGACTGACTGAGGGAAACTTAATGAAAATGACACAGGGGAGAAACAGGAAATGCATACAAAAGAAAACACAAGGAACAACATAACTAAAACAAACTGAATTCATATTAAACAAAACAAAAACAAACAATAACCAAACAGCCACAGATGATGACAGTAGCCTCCCCTCCAAGGGATGGTTACCAACGTCACACAGATTGTTCCTAGTTGGTTGGGTGAATGAGGGCCTGGAAGGAAGGACCAGATCAAAATACAAAAATCTGTAATTTTGGGGGCTTTTATGGACCTTTCTACATCTCCCTAAAAAGTAACCTCAGCCCTCCAGCCCCAGTAATAAGCAGGGCAGTGTATGACCCTGGAATGACTTGGAGTTTTTGAAGATTACTTTTCCAGGCCTTTAAAAAAAAACAAAAAGATAACTGTGCATGTGTGTGTGTGCATTGTGAAGTGAAACTATAATATAGACACTCCTTACCAGCTAGAATCATGTATCAATGTTCTGTAATTCTATTGATTTTATTAACCTGAGGATGAGTACAACTCTGCACGGGTGAGGTCATGTGAGTTTGTGATGTACGTGACTGCCTGCACCAAGATAACAAGGTCTGGAGGAGTCAGCTAATTAGGAACCGAAACCCACTTGAAGAAAACCACCTGCAGAAGATGGAGGAAAACAAGTCCATATATAGGGTTCCGGAGAGATGACTGAATGAGGATGGGCCAATTCTTTGTTCAGGTTAAAATGCTGTTTTAGTGATTTAGCTCAGACATCTTCTGGTGTTCCTGCTGTGAGCTGGTAAGGAGTGTCTCCCTTAGTACTAAGGCTAATAAATCTTTTAAACTGAAGATACTGTTTCTGACCATTTTTGACTCCTGGTTTCTCTGTGCATTTTCCGGTCTGTCGTGAGGAGAGTTTTTTTAAAGCTTGAGTTTGAGTAATATTTTGTCTCCTCAACAACTTGGCAGCAGAGGATGGTTGTGCACAGAAGTCAGGAGTAGGATTGGATGACAGCTGTTTGAGCACAGACGGACGAACGCAGTTCATTCGTGTGAGCCGGCTAAAAGGTAAGAGGAATTTTCCTCAAAAAACACACCTGTACTGTGTTCCACGCCTGTTTAAAGTATTGGTCAGTGTTGTATAATTTTTAGAAGTGCTTTGATGTGTTAAAAAATTGGTCTAGGTCGGCATTGGGTCTGGGACCCACAGCAGGGGCTGGCGACCCCAAACCTTTTTCTGGACGCAGGAGAGGATTAATTGCCAGGTTGGAGTGCGTTATTCCCTTGGGAGGTGGCTGACCCTAAATAGAACAAGAGCCAGTTGGCTCTTGTTCTATTTAGGGTCAGATAACAGGCACCAAAGATACTTAAATGTTGATGGTTGCCTAGGTGTTGAAAATACTGTACGATACTATGTTGACAGCAGCCTGAGAGATACCAGAGATACTTAAATGTTGATGGTGATCTCCAAATCTAAAAGGTGTTGAAGATACTGTACGATACTATGTTGACAACAGCCTGAGAGATACTAGATAGTAATAGTGATCTCCAAATCTAAGAGGTGTTGAAGACCCTGAAATGGTGACAATAGCCTGAGAGGCCCTAAAGACCTTTAGACAGTGATAGTGACCTCCAAATCTAAGAGGTGTTGAAGACCCTGAAATGGTGACAATAGCCTGAGAGGCACTAAAGACCTTTTAGACAAGTGATAGTGACCTCCGAATATGGACCCGCGTGTGTTTTTTTATTCTGTACTTACTGTGAAGTGTGAATGCTGAGAAGTGTGTAAGAGAGCAGAGTGTCAGGTTTGTGTGAGGAGTTTTTCACCGCCGTGTGAAAACTTCTATTTTACCCTCACCGCCGTGTGAGACTGCGCAGCGTTGATTTTTAACGAATAAACTATTCATTAAAGTGTAAATCCTCCCTGAACAGGAGGTAAGACTTTCAGTTGAATGGAGGGTTACCGTGACAAAGAATTAGATGACTCTGGGTGGGGTTCCGGACCCTAGACCCCATTACAAACACAGATAGACAAATTAGTAACTTATCTGACTGAACTAAGGAAGATTGCAAAAAGAAGCCAGAAAAGACAAGGACTTTATTGCAACAGACTGTGACCGGACAGGGAGTAGAGTTGAGTGTTTGCAAACCCTTAGGAGGATTTCTGTGGAAACAGCTCAAAGTATTGACACAGAAAGTGACTGAGAATATGTCCAAAGAGCAAGAAATGAGTGTGGTGAAGAAAAAACAGTGTAAGAAAGATAGAGAGGAGGCTGAGAAGGAGTTGAGAAAGTGTGAAAAAAGTTCTGTCTCCTGGCAGGGCCTTAAGCACACGCTAGTGCAGAGAGAACCAGATGTTAACACCAGCTCTTCCACACAGCCACTGAAATGTACCCCTCCTCCGTATCCGGGGCAGGGCTTGAGCCCCGCTCCAGGACTCCATCCTGTGTTAAACATAAGTGGAGAATGTGCCGTTGTCTGAAGATAACCCATGTAGCACACCCCAAAGACATATGCAGGACGGAGCCAGTACACCTCCCCAACTTTGAATTAAACAGTGAATATTCCGATAATCAATCCAACACGTCAGGGCCAACTCATAGCTTGTTAAAGGACATTCAACAGAGTCTCATACAGAATAGAATGCAGCTACAAGAGTGGAGAGAGGAGCGAGAGAGAGAGGAACAGGTCAGAAAGGAGAGAGAAGATAAAAAAAGTCAGGGGTCAGAGTCTCTATTGAGGCTAAGGGGAAGTGGATAGAAGAGGAAAAAGAGGAGGAGATAAGAGAGTACAGAGACAGGTTCATTACTGAAGAAGAGATTGATGAGGAGTATGACAGATTGGTGGAGCAGGAAATAGAACAGCGTCGGTCAGAGGAGAACGGGCGTAGACATCACATGACTTTGAGATGTCGCCCGACCCCTGGAACTACAGGTGGGGCTCACAGCATTATGCCACTTTTGAGATCAGGGACCGGCCGTGATAAATATGTTCCCTTCCCGGTGGGTGACAGAGATGCACTGGTCGATAAGCTCCCCAGTATCTCTGGAGACATAGTGTTAACACCGCTGGCTAGAGCTATAAAAAGACAGTTTCCACTTAGTAAACATGCAGTGATTCCTAAGTTTGAGTGGGACCCACAGATCCACCCTAAAGATTACATTACTCAGGCTGGAGAGAAGTGGATGAGACACACCACAGTAAATCCAAAAGGAGCATCCTCTAATTTGACAGAAATGTTTAGAGAGACTGTTTTGAAGGGAGTGCCACCAGAGGTTGCTGAAGTGATGGAAAATAATCCTGACTTGCCGGGGTGTGAGTACAGTAGGTGGGAGAGGCATGTGATTCATCACTTACAAAAGGCTCAGGATCAGCATAAACAGAAGAAAGACGAGAAAACTGAACTAGAGAATCAGTTGCTTAAATTGCAACTGCAAGAAGCAAAGCAAAAAATTTCTAAGAAAAAAGATAACTATCTTTATCCTCCCTATGATAACAGGTCTGCTGGTCCCGCTCGTGGTGGAGGTTGGCGTGCGGCTGGGCGAGGACGACAGGGCATGGGGTAAGGACGCAGAGGAAGAGGGGCGTATGGTCAGACAGAACAGCGAGGTGATGTCTGCCACAACTGTGGACAACATGGACACTGGGCAAAACAGTGTGGAGCCCCACAAGGACAAGGAGGGGCTCCACCTACTGGTCAGCCAGGTACAACAGGCTGGCAGCCAGTACCCCCAGTGGGGGGGGAGGGGGGGG
>NC_051445.1:29151344-29152995 GCF_001649575.2 Kryptolebias marmoratus
AGAAGGTAAGAACTGGCAAATTAAAACTGAAAACATTTACGTAGCTCCTGAAGGCGTAGTTGCTGGGGTGAGTTTAACTTCGGAACAATTAGCTTGGTATCAAATGAGTGATGAAGCTGTGCCTCACCTTTCTCTTTCTCTCCACCCTGAGCACCAAGCAAAAGAACTGGGGGGTATGGTTAAACGCTCCCTAGCGGCTGCAGACTGGGTTTTAACAGCAGTACCAGGTCTGTATCACTCACAGTCATGTGACACTTACAGAATACAGTCTACCAGTTCAGAACAGGTGGTGCTGGAACATGAGCTGCTGACTCGCCACCATGGGCGGGAGAGAACTGATCATCACACCGCTGTGGACATGCTGGCCTCCCTTCCAGACACTCTCTGGGCCCAGTCACCAACAGATGTGGGATGCACTTCCTGCACTCCCATCACCTTCCAGGTAACCACAGATACACCTATTTGGGTCCCCCAATATCCTCACAAGCCTCAAGCAGAGGAGGGGATAGCTGACACGATTGAAGGGTTAAAACAGGCGGGGGGGTTAGAACCCTCAACTTCCGACTGGAACACACCTATTTTGCCAGTGGAAAAGAAAGGCACTGGAAAATATAGGATGGCTCATGACCTGCGAGCAATTAATGCGATTCTAAGGACTCCAACAGTGCCAGTGCCAAACCCCTATGTGGCAATTTCAGCTCTGGATCCCTCACAACAGTGGTACACCTGTACTGACTTGGCAAATGCTTTCTTTTGTCTCCCGCTTGCTGAGAGCTGCCGTGATTTCTTTTCTTTTACCTATAAAAACAACAATGGCAATATATGGGACTGCCTCAGGGATTTTCTCTCTCTCCAGGCATTTTCAATCAGATACTCAAAGATGTTTTGCAGACGTGTCCCCTCCCTGGCAACACCACACCGATCCAGTATGTGGACGACTTGCTGTTAGCCGCTCCCACTGCTGACCTCGGTGTAGAGGCAACACGCTTGGTTCTCCAACACCTGCACAGCGCTGGCTTTAAGGTCAGTAGAAGCAAATTGCAAAATGCCCGAAAACAGGTTTCTTTCCTGGGTCGTGTAATTTCCGCAGGAACTACTGGTATGTCCACCGCACACAAACAGAGCATCCTGGCACACCCAAAACCACTACGAGTAAAAGACATGCTCTTGTTCCTGGGCCTTACAGGGTACAGTCGAGGATATTTGCCAGCATACACTGATTTGACATAACCTCTACGTAACCTTGTTCAAGAGCAGGGTATGAGAAACCTGAACAGTCCCCTTGTGTGGACTCAGGAAGCTGAGGAAGTTTTCATTCAGCTAAAACAACAGATGGTGTCAACAGCAGAGCTGACCCTGCCTGACTACAGCCTACCCTTCTTCTTGGATGTCTCTGTAACAAAACAAGCAGTAAATGGAGTTTTGTTCCAGAGAAAAGGTGGAGAGAGGAAGATACTACAGTATCTATCCATTATGCTAGACAATATGGAGAAAAGACATCCTCCATGCACACAACACGCAGCTGGAATCGCTAAACTTATTCAAAGGACAGCACACATAGTCATGGGACATGCACTACAAGTGCTAACAACACACAGTGTAGTGGCTTATGTGAACTCTCAGTGTTTCACAATGACTGCTCTGAGACAAC
>NC_051445.1:29153095-29157839 GCF_001649575.2 Kryptolebias marmoratus
ACCAGGACACGTGGGCGTAAGACAGATGCTTGAAAATCTAAAGGNTATGGTGGCACCCTTTCATGTCAGACATGGTGAGACATTTTGTAAAGACTTGCAATGTGTGTGGACAGTTTAACCTAAAAAAGACTCTGACCCCACCTCAGGGAAAGTTTCCTTTAATGACGTGTCCAGGGAAAGAAATCATATTGGACTACACAGACATGGTGACTTCAGTTAACGGAAAGAGGTATTTGTTGGTGTGTGTTGATGCTTTCACAGGCTGGCCAGAGGCCTGGCCGGCTGCTAGAGAAGACAGCAAAACCGTTGTAAAATGCTCAATCAACCATTACATTCCCAGGCACGGGTTCCCTGAAAAGATCCGGACAGACAACGGAACCCACTTTAAAAACCGGGACCTGCAGACAATAGGTTTGGTACTGTCTACCATCCTCTGTCTACCATCCTCAGTCTCAGGAGAAGGTGGAACGAATGAATCAGAACCTGAAAAACAAATTGGCTAAAATCTGTGCACAGAATAAATTGACATGGGTTGATGCATTGCCTCTGGCTTTAATGTCTATCAGGTGTTCTGTGAACTCTACCACGGGATACACCCCATTTGAACTGACCACGGGACAGTGTTTTCCTGGACCACAGCGCCGGCCTCCGGATCTCACAGGTGATCTGCAACAGCTGACACAAAAAGACTATTTTTATCAGTTGCAGACTGTAAGGAGAGAGTTCACCAGGATCCAGGGGGAGGTTCAGGACAAGGAGTCTGCCCCCACGGTTCCTGAGGTCCAGTGGGTGTGGCTAAAAGTCATCAAAAGAAAGTGGTCGGAACCTAGATTTACAGGACCACACCAGGTGGTGGAGAGAACATCCCACGCCGTTCGCCTCCGAGGAAAAGGTGAGAACTGGTACCACTGGTCCTAGTGCGCACCGGCAGAAGAACCAGGACGTGAGCCGGTGACGCACACACACTCAGTACAGTAAAAAAAAAAAAAAAGAGTCACCACATAATCTGGCAAAAACATCCCTGGGGGACCACCGCGGCCCTGAGACTGATATCAGAGATTGTATGTGGTATTATTTTTCTGCTAGAACATTTTTGTATCATTCCAGGAGGTCCAAATTGCACCGACCTACACAGACACAGGAGAAATCACAAACCCACTGATCGTTGTGTTAATGAGAATGAGGGAAAAATGGAGTACCGGTCTGTCATGGTGAAGAGAGAGCTGAGTCAAAAGGCGAAGCTCTCGATTTACCGGTTGATCTACGTTCCTTTTTTTTTTTTTACCCTATTCTATGGTCACGAGCTTTGGGTAGTGACTGAAAGAACGAGATCGCGAATACAAGCTTTTTTTATAAAAAAAAAACACCTTTTAGTCTGTAATTCTCATGCTGCATGATTGTGCAAGTGAGCAAATTAGTTCTAACTTAACAAACTGAAGTCATCATGCCTGAGTGGGACATTACACATTTATGGCCCATTTTGCCACAAATTGACACTGGAAGAAAAATAAAAGTTTTTGTTTTTTAAAACATGGGTCAAAAAAACTTAAAAAGTGCAGAAAAAAGGACAAATTTTCAGTTTAATACACACAAAAGAAAAGAATGTCAGACTATATTAGAATCAAATGGCAGTGAAATAAGGCAAGTTTTCAGCAGACTTAAATGGTCTGTAGCATGAAGCAGCCCCTTCTTTCTTACCCTTTAACCTACACTGGAAAATCATGATTATGTAGAGAAGAACAATCTGTTCTTAAACAGTGAATTCAAAAATATTCATAAATAAATGTTAAATTTAGGTGTTCATTTATCTAATGCAGTGGTTCCCAAAGTGCCCCCTAAAGGGGGCGCAGTGCCATTGCAGGGGGTGCGTGGTATGGAAGAATGAAAAAGGAAATTAAAAAAAAAAAATAGTGCCTGACTAAGCATAATGGACAGTTTTTTGACAGGGACAGGTTTTTAACCCCATTTTGCACAGAGGCTTTTTTTATGTATTGATGATAGAAAAGTTGAATATTGTTACAAATAAAATAAAAAAAGAAATGTTTAAAATAACACTGACAGCAAAGAATACTCTTCTACAGTATAGAACTAAAAGAAAAAAAGTTACACAAAACTGTTTCACTGTAAAGATGGTTTGTAGTTAGTTTTGTTGCAACTTGAAGTGTGAAATAAACTTCAGTGGAGTTTGAAAACAAAATATGTGTAGAGGTTTATGTCTGATTGAACGATGTGTATGCCCAGTTGATTTGTTTTTCCTTTTTTTATTTTTTTAATTTTGGGGTGGTGGGTATGGCGTGTTGGGAATTTTATTGTAATCCATAGTGGGGGCCCAGAAAATATTTGGGAATCACAGATCTAATAGAAAATTAGTAAAATATTTTACCTTTTTTTTTTTTTTTTTTACAGGGACTCTTTGTTGTTACAGGAGACAGTTGTTGGGGTGTGGGGAAAAGGAGGCAAACCCATAGTGCAGACTCATAATGTAAAAGAAACTAATTTATTAAATAAAGGCAAACAAAAAACAAAAAGGCTGATGTGGCATAAACAGTTGGAGCATGGCGCAACGAAAAATGAACAAAGAACTACAGGCAAGGAACCAAGAACAATGAACCAGCAGAGAGTGGAGGAGATGACCAGGTTTTTAAACACAGAGGATAATAGGGAAGTGGGCACAGGTGCGTGATAATCATTGCTGACAGGTGGAGGTGGGTGTGGCAGAAAACCAAGTGTAGACTTAGGATGAATGGAAAAACCCTGGAAACAGAGACAGCACAAAAAAGAAAATAACAAAGATAACTAACAAAAACCAAGAAAGACAAAGAAAAACCCAAAACCTCACAACAGTACAGTGATCCTGCTAACGTAACCTTATTCGAATAGAAAAAGAACTTTTCTGGGTCTGTCTGGCTGATGACAATTTTGATATTTCATCAATGCTTTTCATCGTCCTAATCCTTGCTCCTCTCATCTTCTTTTGTTGTTTTGTTTTTAACTTATTGTTTAAAACGTACATTTTGCCTTGATTTGTTTTGTAAAGTCCAGCAATCGAAAAACTCAAGCTAAAAAAATTGTACATAGATTCCACATTCCACTCAAACTTCTGTTATCAGCTGAAAAGAGATCATATCTTCAAGCTGTCACTACAACCTCAGGTGACCTTGGAAAAAACAATGACATGCTGAACATCATTGTGTAAAACCTAAAACTTAGATAATGATCTCAAATGTCCCGTTTGAAAAATTATCATATTTTAGGTTATTTATAATCAAAGTTTATTCAAAGGTTACTACTCTTTCCTAGAGTGTTATCTTTGTTAAATCATTGTGAAATTAATATAACTGTTTAAATCAGATTCAGGTAATTCAGTTATTACTCGATGCCAAAGCTAAGAATGTTATTCCCAATTTCTCATTGTTAATTTTAATTTATTGTGATAATTTGAATTTGCTTTGTTGATTTATTGTTTGTTCATTTTATTTGATTTATTTCACCCTGTCGTAAATGTTTTTCCAAGAGGTCATTCCCTCAGGATCAGGATGCCCAACAAAGATCTTATTCAGAGCTCTTTGAAAACTTTTGGAAAGGCTGTAAAACTCCTCCAGTTATAAAACCATCCATCCATTCATCCATTTTCTTTACCCGCTTCTCCATTTTGGGTTGCAGGGTGCTGGTGCCTATCCCCAGCAGTCACTGTGCGAGAGGCAGGGGACTCCCTGGACAGGTAGTTATAAAACCCAACTCAGTAGAATAATTAACTTTTAAACTAGTTGTGTGTTACTGCTCAGGCATGGGGGTTGTTTTATTATTAGGGATGCACCGATCCACATTTTTCCACTTCAGATCCGATACCAATATTTGAAATTGGATATCGTTCGATACCGATACTATTCCAATATCTATTTTACTTTTTTATGATTTTTTATGAGGCTGTAAACTTCATATTTATATTTAAAAAAAACTCTCTACAGGCAAGGACGATTTGTACAAATGTAACTTCTCATCTAACTTTGTTGACACTCGGTTGTATAGCACAGGCAGTGCAGTCTCTGATATACCTTTACTGGAGGGTAAACTATATCTTAGTTGCAAGTATTCAATCAAGCTGCGAAATCCTTCATTTCTACAACTGAAAGCGATTGGTCATCAAGTACAATAAAATTCAGCAACTTCTCAGTGATGCCTTTAGCTTTCACGTTGTCTGGTGGAAGTTTACCTTGTCTTTTGTGGCAGCAAAAACTTGAACTAAATGCAGAACGTAAAACATATGGGGCATGGAGCGACGAAACATGAACGAAGGATTACTAGCAAGGAACCAAGAACAAAGAATAATGATCCAGTGGAGTAGTGGAGTAAGTGACCGGGTTTTAAGCACAGAGGATAATGAGGTAAGTGGGCACAGGTGAGTGATCATAATTACTGGCAGGTGGAGATGGGCGTGGCAGGTAGGTAGGTAGGTAGGTAGGCAGGTAGGTAGGTAGGTACATTTATTTATATAGTACTTTTCAGCACGAGGCAACTCAAAGTGCTTTACAACACAAGAACAAAATTACAGACAGAGTTACAGAACATGACAAGATAACTAAGCTAAAACATGACAATGCTAACAAAAGGTACAGGACAACCAAACTACTAAAACATGATATTACTAAACCAAGGCACGAATAATCTAGCTAACAGTGAATATGATAACTAATTGTACAGTAACTAAGCTAAGTGTACAGGAAGGCTAAATAATCTAAAACAT
>NC_051445.1:29158235-29188387 GCF_001649575.2 Kryptolebias marmoratus
ACAGGCAAGAGGGCAACAAGCTTCTGTTGACATAAATTCCAGGGAGAATTGATAACACTTTGGCCTTCAAGGCCACATCGGGAAGCCAAATGTAGATAATAACAGAGTTGTTTTGGAACAGGCTGACTTTGTTTTGAGTCTGCCTTGAAGTCTTTGCTGGTACATTCTCGAATTCAATAAGGTCCAAACTGTTGTTCCGAAACGAGCAGCTTCTCCAAGATTTTAACCTTTTCCATATTCTGAGTCCAGAAATTGCATTTAGTCCAGAGGCCATTGTCTTTGATGATGGCCAAACTGCAAACTGCAAAAACCCAAATCCCGACAGCGTTTACAAAAATATATATTTCACTAATTTTAAGTTAAATAGCATTTGTTTAACCTTAAATTGTTCAAGAACAATTTTGCTCATCTTATTAAAAAAAGTAAAAGCCTACAGCTTTGATCAAACTCATCATCATCTGTATTTGTTAGTTTTCTGAGTTCTATGCATCAAACCAGCTTTCAATCTTTCTTATTCAGCTATTTTCTTAGCCTGCTTTTTTGCATTAAATGCTTTTAATTGTCGTAGTCCGCACTTTTGGTGTCTGTTTCGGGTTTTCTGTTCTCCTTGGCCCCCCGTTTTGCTCTCTGCTCCTCGTTTCTCTCAGGATTCTTCTGATTGTTCTCCACCCCTGCCTCTGCATGATTTAAGAACCACAGTCAGACCAACAAGCCACTGAAGAGATTCACCCTGCTAAAATGGATTGTGTTCGGACCTGCCACTCTCACGCCTCCTCCTCCGCCAGCTCTGGAATCCCTCCTCCTCTCAACGTCCATCGTTGAACAACCTCTGTAAGGAAACGAAACTAGTCAGTTCTCTTTCATTCTATTTCCCGCTCACCTGTTCTCCTTCCGTTCTCAGCATTGACGGCCTCCTGTCATTCCTGCAGTTCACCTGTTGCACAATAAAGCATTCTTCTTTTACTTACGTCTCCGAGTCCTCTCAGTCTCTGCCAACACAACTCTGGGTTTAAAACCAACTTCCTGTTATGACAGCATCCTGTTTGATGCTGTCATCAGGGGAAGAGTCACACAAGGTTTTAGCTGTCTCAACTACAGCAGCAGTAGACTGAGAGCCTGTCACCTAGAATTAAAACCACAAATAACTTACCAACATCATACAGACAACATAAATGACAGACTTAAAACCTGTAAAGGTAACGCTGTTTCAGTGGAGTGTAATTTACGAAAACCAGACTGAAAAAGCGGAGGAGAGGACGGAGGACGCCGTCATTGAAATAATAAAGCAACAGATAAAATTGGAGAATAAATGAATGGACCTACAGAGCCGAACACAAAGAGAGAACATACGCATCTATGGCGTACCCGAGGCGGCAGAACGAGACTCTGCATCAAGGTGACTTTGTGGAGAAGTTGAGAGGGCTTGGCGCTGTCCCAAGACGAGCTTGTGATACACATTGAACGGGTGCACCGCTCTCTATGCCCTCCGCCCCCAAGCGACGCTCCACCACGATCTATTATTGTGAAATTCCTCAGTTTTAAAACCAAGGAACTCCTGCTTCGCAAAGCATGGCAGAAAAGAGGATTTATCTGGAATGGCAAGCAAGTGAGTTTGGATCATGACTAGCTCCCTCTGATTTTGAAAAAAACGAAAAGAAGTGCTCTGCTGCTCCTTCAGGATCTTGTGCAGAAGTGCACAAGATCCTGAAGGAGCAGCAGATCCCTTTTCAGACCTTATTTCCAGCCCGGCTGAGGGTGAAATATGCAGATGAAATGAAGATTTACAACACGGTGGTGAAAACTACCGAAGACATGTCCAGCAGAGGCTACGCTGAGCGGGTTGTTAAGTCACCAGAAACGGTCCTGGAACAACTTGTTGAGGAGACAAAATATTACCTAAATGAAACTCAAACTTTAAAAAACCTCTCCTCACGACAGACCGAAAAATGCACAGAGAAACCAGGAGTCAAAAATTGTCAGAAACAGTATCTTCAGTTTAAAAGATTTATTAGCCTTAGTACTAAGGGAGACACTCCTTACCAGCTCACAGCATGAGCACCAGAAGATGTCTGAGCTACATCACTAAAACATAGCATTTTAACCTGAACAAAGAACTGGCCCATCCTCATTCAGTCATCTCTCTGGAACCCTATATATGGACTTGTTGTTCTCCATCTTCTGCAGGTGTCCTCCTTCGGAGGGGTTCCAGCTTCTGCTTAGCTGACTCCTCCAGATCGCGTTATCTTCGTGCTTAGTACCGGCAGTCCCATAAACTCCCATGACCTCGCCAGCCAGTGCAGATATATTGACAGTTAAATATTGATTATAAATTGTTCACTTCCATCATCTCAAAGAGACTTGAAACAGGACTAATACATAAAGATCAAACAGGCTTTATCAAACATCATCAAACTCAGGACAACATAAGGAAAGTTTTGCATTTAATGAGCCAAGTTCATAGACAAAAAATAGAGACTGTAATGTTAATTTTAGATGCCGAAAAGGCATTTGATTCTATAAGATGGTCCTTTTTATACCAGCTACTTGAGAGATTTGGATTTGATAAATCTATAATAAATACTATTTCTGGGTTGTATAATAAAACAACAGCCAAAATCAAAATTAATGGAAACCTTACTGAATCATTCATACTCGAGAGAGGAACTTGACAGGGTTGCTGCATGTCGCCACTCCTCTATGCCTTGTTTATAGACAAGATATAACTGGAGTAATGATCACAGGAGGGGAGCAAAAATTGGCACTCTTTGCTGATGACCTGTTACTTGTTATATGTCATCCTACGCAGGTTCTCCCCAAAATAATGAAAATACTATCAGAATTTGGTTTCTTCTCAGGGTACAAGGTTAATGTGAACAAAACGCAGGTCCTAAAGGTAAATTATGATCCACCAGTTGAAATTAAGGATAGCTATAAATGGAAGTGGGATGCAGATGGTATCAGGTATCTGGGGGTGGTTATACATCGTGACCCCACTAAAATGTTTGAAACCAATTATGCCCACCTGAACATAGCTATAAAGGCGGATATACAAGGATGAAATGCCATACCTTTTTTTGACCTACACTCTAGGATTGAGTCAGTTAGATTAAACATCCTTCCTCGAATGTTATATTTATTTCAATCCCTGCCAGTTCCCATACCCTCAAAACAATTTGTAGAATGAGATAAGATGCTGTTAAAATACATTAGGAAAGGGAAAAAAGCCAGAGTCAAATACAAAACTTTACAATTAAAAGGAAGAAAAAGGGGGTTGCGCACTCCCTTATTTACCAGAATACTATTGTGCAGCTCAATTGAGACCTTTGTTATGTTTATGCTGTCCGCATTATACCGCGGGATGGAAAGATGTGGAAGGGTAAATAGTCAAAACAATACAGATTAAAGCTATAATAGCTGACACAAAATTGCAGAGCAAAATTCATTTGGCAGATGAACCAATAACACAAGTAATGATGTCTGCCTGGAACGAAGCAATTAGACTCTGTGGTTTACAAAATGCCTCTAAAGTTTTAAGACGGTGCCCTTATGATTCAGATTTCATCCCGAATCAACATGATGATAGATTCAAGAACTGGATTTCAAAAGGCCTAACTAGTTATATCTTTTGTACACAAGGGGGCGTTCCAAAGTTTTGAGACCTTGAAAAGAAAATATGATTTATGCGCAGATGACTTTTTCAGATATCTACAAGTCAGAAATTACTTTAATCAGGATCTAAAAGTAAATTTACACAATTTGAGATTTGTGGAAACATTTATATTATTAACTAAATCATAAGCAGGCAAAATAATTTCCAGGTTGTACAAC
Organism: Kryptolebias marmoratus; assembly: GCF_001649575.2. Taxonomy (NCBI): domain Eukaryota; kingdom Metazoa; phylum Chordata; class Actinopteri; order Cyprinodontiformes; family Rivulidae; genus Kryptolebias; species Kryptolebias marmoratus. The sequence continues at coordinate 29,162,064 of NC_051445.1, forward strand.
CCCATCCTGCGGTGTAAGAAGGACAGCACTGTCTATGTTAAAGTGAAGTGGGATATAGAAGGCAGCCTGACGAGCCCAGTGGAAGTTTGGGACCATGTCTGTGAGATACCATGGACAACAACAAGATCAAAGGTTTGGCATGAATTTTGTTGGAAAATCATAAGATTTTTCATAACCCCAAAGCAGAAACAATATCAGGGAAGGGGTGATACCTGCTGGAGATGTGGAAGGGACGGTGCCAATCATTTCCACTTTTTCTGGGACTGTCAAACCATCCAGCAATATTGGTCTCAAATCCATAAACATTTACAAAACATTTTTACATTTGATTTAACTTTAAACTTTGAATGCATATTTTTATGTAACATACCAGTGGACGAACTGAACTATATTAATCAAAAACTTCTGTACATTCTACTGGCGGGGAGCAAAAATGCCCTCACAAGAAAATGGTTTAAACAGGAACCTCCAACAATGGAAGACTGGGTCCACGTAGTGAAAGAGATTTATGTATTGGAGAGACTGTCCTTTTCTATCAATGTGCAGATGGACACGTTCTACAAGATATGGTCAAAGTGGACAGAATATGTCAAGCCTGTTATGTCTGATGTTTTGTAAACCCAACTGAAATTCAGATAGATGTTTTGATTTGAACTGTGATGTAAATGATTGGAGGATATTCAGACTACCCCGCCACCCCCATTTAAGTTCTGGTTGGTTTTTGTCTTTCTTTACCCCTCCCAAAAAAGTGAAAAATGAGAAAGAACGTAAAAATGAGAACAAAATCAATATAAATATAACATAATGTAAAACGCTTTCTCAAAAAAAATGTTAATATATAAAAAAAAGATGGTAACTTAAACAGCATTCAACCAATCCTCTGATCACACATGTTTTTAATGGTTCTCCTCATAGTGTCAGGATTGTGGATGACGGAAAGGAACCCTGAGCGCAGACTCATTGCAAAAATAAACAAATTTATTAAACAAGGAAAATAAACAAAACAAAAGCTGACGAGGCAGCAACTCAAAAGAACAAAAATCCAAAACACCGTGGGCAGAACAACAAGGAGACAAGGTACGGAGCACAGCAGCAAACGGCAAACAAAAACAATGAAACAGCGACTAGTGGGAGAAATGACTGGGTATTTGAGTACTGAGGGTAACGAGGGAAGTGGAAACAGGTGAGTGGAGATGATTGTGGACAGGAGGAGATGGGTGCGGCAAGAAAGGCAAAAGAGTGATGGAGGAGGAGAGAATACTGAGCAGGAACTGAAACAGGAAAAACCCAAACTAAAAACAACAACAAGAATAAATAAAGAAAACAAATCCGAAAAGACAAAAAATCCCAAATCCTCACACATGGAGCCCAAACAAACCAGTGCCATCCACACCATTTGATGGATTGTTGAAATGTGCTTCCATGTGGGGTCCAACCAAGCCAGTCACTCACACAGACATAGTAATGGATTTTTGAAATGTGCCTCCTTGTGGGGCCCTCCCGTCTGGATATAAGTTGTTTGTTTTTTTTTACTTTTTTAGATCATAGTTTAGTACCTGACATTATGGAAGCACATTATATTACAGCTATAGTTCCACACATCTTCAACAGCTAAATTGTCATGTTGAAGAATGCTCTACTACATCCATAAATATACTGTTATAGGACCTGATGAGAAATCCAGAACTGACTGGAATACTTGTAGTTAGAAGTGCTCTTCTTGGTTTTAGGGACTAACCTCACATGACTTACCTTTACAGGTCTTGAATCTGTCATTTATGTTGTCTGTATGATGTTGGTAAGTTCTTTGTGGTGTTAATTCCAGGTGACAGGCTCTCAGGCTCCTGCTGTTGTAGTTTAGCTAGCCACAACCTTCTGTGACAGAACTTGCTTTTCTTTCATTTGTTTAGCTGATGTTTAAGGAAGGAATTTCACAGCAATGATGGGTGTTTCCACTTTTGCTGATTCTAAAGTCGGGTAACTTAAACAGTATTTTTTGTAAGAAGAAAACTTTTATGACTTTTTTCTTGGTCTCTCATTAAGAATTGTCCTTGTGGGGGGGCCCTGTATTGATCCAAGGTTTTGTTATATTTTGGATCATGTTTGCAGCACCTGTCATTTACCAGTTAAGTCAGTGGACATAAATTTTAATATTTTACAGCACAGAAATTCAAGTGATTTACACTGATACTCTACATTTGATTAGCCTACATTAACTGTAACAACACAAAATCCTCATAAGAAATTATTTAAAAAAAAATTTAAATAATATTTGTGTCTCTGCAAGTACAATCACAGGAATTGAATAATTTTATATTGATGTAATCTTTTAACAGATGAATAAAGTTCCAAGTTTGTCTGATGCTATCTACAATTCAAGTAATGACTGTGTGGACGACCCTTCAACCTCATTGGCAACTTCTATGTAAGCCTCATGATTCAATGTAATTTAAAAGAGTAATGCCAGAGTAGACTTTTCATTCGTTTCACTATAATAAAGGGCTGGTGTTCATTGCTATAGCATGTTTTATTAATTCATGTAACACTGTCTTGTTCAGTAGACACAATTTTTTTTAAATTTGCCTAAATTTTTCCATATATATATTTTCTTTCCTTAGAATTAGATATTTTCCTTAACATTGCATCTGTTTGGATCTAAATTTACTCAAAATAAGAGTATATTACATTTGACCAAACACTCTTATACAAGTGCATCTAAAAAATTAGAATATTGCTTAAAAGTGCATTATTTCTTGCCATTCATTTCAAAAAGTGAACCTGGTTGGGTTCCTCTTGCATGAATTACTGTATCAATGCACCGTGGCATAGAGGCCATCAGCCTGTGGTTCTGCATAGGTGTAATGGAAGCCCAGATTGATTTGATGGCTGCCTTCTGGTCTTCTGCCTTGTTGGGTCTGATATCTTATCTTCTGATAAGCCCATAGATTTTCTATGGGGTTCAGATCAGGGGAGTTTGCAAGTCAATCAAGTACAGGAACACCATGGCCATTGGACCAGGTTCTGGTACTTTTGGCAGTGTGGGCAGGTGCCAAGTCCTGCTGGAAAATAAATTCAGCATCTCCATACAACTTGTCAGCAGAGGGACACGTGAAGTGCTCTGGAAATTCCTGCTAGATGGCTGCATTGACTATGGACTTCAGACCCAGTGGACCAGAACCAGCAGATGACATGACACCCCAAACCATCACTGACTGTGAAAACTTCATACTGGACCATGCACTCTGTGCCTCTTCATTCTTCCTCCAGACTCTGGGACATTCATTTCCAAATGATATGCAGAATTTACTTTCAGCTGAAAACAGGACTTTGGACCATTGAGCAACAGTCCAGTTCCTTATCTTCTTAACCCAGGTGAGATGATTCTAATGTTGACAAGGCACGGCTCGACTGGATTCAGCACAGGCAGACAATGACAAAGTTTTAAGATCTTTATTAAAGCCGCTAAGCTAACAGGAATGCTAGTTCTGGGAGCAGCACTCTCTTTGTGGTTCGGGAGTGGGATTGAGGCAGGTAAGACCACCGGGAGCTGTGAGCAGAGAGAGGCAGAGATGGTCAGCAAAGGGCTTTTGCGAGAGGGAGAGTCCAAGGACAGATGAGGGGTCAGAGCCAGGAGATCAAACGACAACAGCCAAATCCAAGAGGGTACGAACCAGTAGAGGTAGTCCAGAGAGGGTAAGTGAGGTCGGTATCCGTGAGTCAGAGTCCGTGAAGGTGTCAGGGAAGGAGCAGGCAAGGATCGAAAGTTGAGAGTCGGGCAAGGGTCCGTGATCATGGAGGCAGGCAAGAACTGTGACAAAGCGCTGGACATGTACTTGGATAAACCGTTCAATAATCTGGCAGTGAGTGAGTGTGAGAAGTGAGCTTGAATACAGACTGGAACAGGTGAAGATGATAGCAGTGATTGTAGTGGCTTGGAGTCTAGGGGCGTGGCATGAGTGGTGAGACTGTGGAAAGTTACTGAAAGGCTGTGGCATGGAAGAAGGAGGCGTGGCAGGAGCAGTAGAACTGTGACAAATATGGTCTCTGGTTCAGGAGTGGCTTGACACCAGGAATACGACATTTGTAGCCCACATCTAGTATTTATTTATGTGGTGGCTCTTGATGCACCCACTCCAGCCTCAGTCCACTCATTGTCAGGCTCCACCAAATTCTTTGCTGAATTTCACTTGACAACCCTCTCACGGCTGCTGTTCTCCCTGTTGCTTTTTCACCTTTTACCAAGCTTCTTTTTTCACACAATTTTCTGTTACTGTGCTTGGATTCAGAACTGTGTGCACACATTCAGATGAGCTGCTGAGATCTCGCGAGAGCTGTGCGTATTGCGTAAGTGACATGGTGGCATACTGGTAAAACAAACAAACAGGTCCAACTCAGGTAAAACAAGCCACTATATTAAAACCAAAATATTAAATACATTCCTAATACTAACCTCTACCTATTATTTTTCAATAAAACAAACTGGACAAGGAAACCTTAGACAGCCTGGACGAGTGTTTTGACAACATCGTGATGGACAAACCACAAAAAAACCCCGCAACTATGACCACACCAACTTCCAAACGCACTTGTTCAGAGTGTTCAACAAGCACATCCAGTATATCTCCAGAGAAAAGCTTCACTGAGGTCCTGGACTCCATCGACAAGAAGCTAACCAGCCTGGATGCCCGGCTTGACTTGGTGGAGGTTCTCCACAAGGTATTCCAAAAACTAAGGGAGTCTCTGGAGTTCAGCCAAGAACAGGTGGTGTTGCTCTCTGCCGAGAACCGTATGCTGAGGGACAACATTAAACAACTTACCGTGGGGATGACACAGCTGTCCGGTGAAAACAGTATGACGAGGGAGACCATCCTGGATATCCAAGCTTGGGGCATGCAGGACAATCTCGTCTTCTCTGGGATCCCAGAGCGAGCAGAGGTTCGTGAATTCCTCCAACATCAGCTGAAACATCCAAGTGAGGCGGTAAAAAGCATAACTTTCCATCGTGTTCAGTGGCCCGGTGGCAAGAAGCCCAAAAACAAACAACCTCGGCCAATTGTAGCTAAATTTGAGCACTATAAGCAAAAAGAGCAGGTTAGGAGTCAGGGCAGAGAGCTACTTCGAACAAATTACAGCGTTATTGATCAATTTCCAAGGGAGATTCTCGATCAGAGGCGAGTATTATTCCCAATTACGAAGAAGTACATCACAGAAGGTGCAGAGCTACGGTAGCTGTAGATAAACTTTATGTTAATGGTCAGCTGTACAGGGATCGGGAGGTCACTCCATGGCTTTATTAGGAACAACCTTCAGGTTAATCTTAAATATGTAATTGGTTAGATAAGAAGTAAACACACCACTAAATGTAATCAATTGGAAAGCACAGCTCGGTAGGATGTTTTCACTGCTGGAGGTGGGCAGGGTCACGGCTGTGTTTTTTCTTTCTTTTCCTTTCCATGTGTCTGTTACCACATCACTCTCTCACTCTTTTTTTCTTTTTCATCATTCAACAAACATTTATGCTCAAGCTCACAAAACCACACACACAAATATTTTATAAGATAATCTTATATCTTTCATCTTTTCTCACACCCAGCACCTTCTTAATTTTCTTATATATTTCCCTTTCCTATAACACTGCATCTGTCAGAAGGCGGGGAGACGGAGGCAAACCCAGAACGCAGACTCATTGTAAAAAAGGGAAACTAATTTATTAATTTAAATAAATAGGCATAGCAAAAGGCTAACGTGACAGCAAAATTAACAATAACAAAATCCAAAACGAGACAAGTCATGGCATGGCAAACAACAAGGAACAAGTGGACAAAGCGGAGCTGGTAACGTGACTGTGTGCGCCGCAGGTGACGTGGCTGAGAGTGCTTATGGACGCACAAGAGGCTGAGGATTCCGTCTGGCGACCCTCCTTCTCAACGTAGATGGTTTGGTAGCCAAGCGCTCGAAAGGTGCTGAACCCATCGGGCCCGGTCCAGGATATCGCCCATTTCCGGAAAAGTCCTGAGTCCTGGGTGGCTAGCAAACTCCTACAGGAAGTTGTGGACTGCCCAAGAGCGCTTCCTGGAGCGGCCGGGGTGCTGTCCGCGGCATAGCCAGAGTTCCAGCAGGCGTCCAGAGCGCTGTCTGCGGCAAGGCCAGAGCTCCGGCGGGCGGCCGGGCAGCGTCCTCAGCAATGGCCAGAGTTCTGGAGGGCAGCTGGGGCGCCATCCTCGTTGAGGCAAAAACTTGGGTGGGCGGCCCGGGCGCCGTTCACGGCGTGGCAAAAGTTCAGGTGGGCGACCCAGGCGCCGTACTCGGTAGAGCAAGAGTTTAGGGGTGCGGCCCGTAACCTGTCCGCGGTGTGGCATGAGCTCGGGAAGCAGGCGAGGACCAAGCAGTTGTAAGCCAGACAAGTGTGGACCAGGCGGTCGTGAGCCGGACAGGCGTGGACCAGGCGGGCATGAGGTGGGCGTGAGGCGGGTGTGAGCCGGACAGGCGTGGACAAGGCGGGCGTGGACCAGGCAGACGTGAGCTGGGCAGGCGAGACGAGGCTGGGGAAAGCGCGACCTTTGACGTGGCTGATCACAGCGAAGAGCCGACCCTCGGCGTGGCTGATCAGAGCGAAGAGCTGACCCTCGGCGTGGCTGAGAGGAGCGAGGCACTAACCCACGGTGTGACAAAGCTGAGCAAGGTGAAAGCGTTGTCCGGGACCCTCCATGAGGCAGGCACGGCGGAGGCGTCCTCCAAGACCCTCCATGAGGCACAGGAGAAAGAACTGAACAGGCGTCGTCCACAACACCCTCAGAGACACAGGATAGTGGGGTGTCGTCGCGGCCGACCCCCACTGAGACACAGGATGGTGGGGCGTCATCTTGGCCGACCCCCACTTAGACACAGGATGGTGGGGCGTCGTCTCGGCCGACCCCCACTTAGACAAAGGATGGTGGAGCTGAGGCGGCGTCGCCGACCACCTCTAGAGTGTCCTGGTGAGATGCGTCGACGGCAGACTTGGCAGGCTCCGCAGGTTCTGTAGAGATTACTGGAGACTGTGAAAGCTGTGGGGCTCTGCAGAGGTCGCAGGAGGCTGTGGGGGCTCTGAGGCGGTGCTGAGAGCGAGACTGGAAGCACTGCAGGCGGCGCTGAGAGCGAGACTGGAGGCACTGCAGGGGGCGCTGTAAGCGAGAGTGGAGGCACTGCAGGCGACGCTGAGAGGCTGTGAGCGGCACTAAAATGTCCATGAACAGCACTAGAGAGTCCGTAGGCAGCACAGGAGGCTGAGGGGTCCGCGGGACCAGCACTGGAGGCTCTGCAGAGAGCGTAGGAAGCTCAGAGGACTCTGCAGAGGTTGTTGGGAGCACTGGAGACGTGGCAGTGAGTGAAGCTGGAGAGGCTATGAGCGAAGCTGGAGAGGCTTTGAGTGAAGCTGGAGAACTGGCTGGCTTGGGTGACTGGGTGGTGCATGAGATAATTGTCCTTTTAGCTGGGTTATTTCGTTAAAGACGTTCATGAACATGGGGATGTGTAAAAGACCAGATCGTGACAGGAGTTTATTTTCAATTATGTTACAGGTGAGAATGTTGTGTTTAGGTTCCGGGTTATTGTTTAAAGATGTAAACAGTCTTTGAATTTGAGATAAAATGTCCAAAATTTCAGTGTGAGAGAGTTCGGAGGCATGAACCAGAAACGGTGGAGCTGTGGTGGCTGCCGCGGAAGATGGAGGCGCGGTGGTGCTCGCTGCGGCTGATGGAAGCGTGGAGGCTGCTGCTGCCACTGGAGATGTGGAAGCTGCCATGGCCAATGAAGACGTGGAAGCTGCCGCAGCTGCCGAAGACGTGAAGGACGCCCATCCGGAAGGCTGAGCGGGTGCTCTCTCCGCAACTTCCACAGGATCAGATGTTTCTCCTCTGCGGAGAGAGCAACACCGGCGATGACGTCTGCCTGGTTCAGGTATGACTGGATCATTCTGTCAGAAGGGGGGGAGATGGGGGCGAACCCAGAATGTAGACTCATTTTACAAAAGGCAGCAAAACTAGCAATAACAAAATCCAAAAACAAGAAGCGAGGCATAGCAAGGCATGGAACAAACAAACTTGGCAAAATTAATGGAATGACCCAGTGACAAGTGACAAAACAGAGACTGGTTTTAAAGACAGAGGGAAAGATAATTATGGGATGCAGCTGTGGACTAAACAAGGAGCAGGTGAGGTGGGCGTGGCAGGCATGAATGGAAAACTACTGGGGAGGTGAATTGTGACAAGACATGAACACAGAAACCCAAAAGACAACCAAGCCAAAACAAGACCAACAAGGAACCCCAAACAAAGAACAAAACCCCAACAACACCAACATTCATGACAGTATCTGAACTTTTATCTTGGCAACCCCGAGCACTAACTTTTTATTTGGGTCTTTTAGTCTCTATGGTGACATGCGCTGTTTAACTTTAGCCGCACACGTACAACTATGGGCACAATAAGGTTTGTCACATGGAATGTCAATGGAACCAGTACATAACAGAAAAGAATTGGAATCTTCAACTAGCTTAAAATACTACAGGCAGATGTTGTCTTATTACAAGAAATTCATAAATCTGCCACAACCGCGGATGATCTTAAATCACCTGAATTTCCTTATGTGTTTTCTGCCTGCTACAACTCAAGACAAAGAGGAGTAGCAATATTAATACACAAAAATATTAATGATACAATACTAGACACAGTCACAGACCCAGAGGGTAGATATATAATAATTAAACTTGTTATACATGACCACAAGTTGTGTATTGTCAGCATATATGGCCCAAATGTTGATGACACCTCTTTCTTTCATGATTTTTTTTCTGCACTGTCTGATCACTCGGATTGCCCAATTCTACCTGGAGGTGACCTCAGCTTTAGTCTAAATAAAGTAGACAGGCTTAGTACAGCAGGAACTCAGCACAGTTGGCAATTAATAAATATAGTCAAAAAGTACATGAGTGATTATGGACTTTGCGATGCATGGCTTCACTCGAACCGTAAAGAGTAGAATTTCTTCTCACATGTTCATCACTCTTACTCTCGTCTGGATTATTTTTTAGTTAGCAGCTCGATGTTGGTTAACATTTCAGACACAGATACACCCTATAGCTGTTAGTGATATTGCTCCTGTCTCTTTAACTTTAGTAAAAGAAATCTCCCAAAGCATAAATTGGAGATTTAATACATCATTGCTTAAGGATGAAGATTTTATCAAATATTTTAAAGAAGAGTGGGCTTCTTATTTGAAGCATAATGACTTGCCTGGGACACTAGCTTCTGTTCTCTGGGAAGCAGGGAAAGCAGGGATGAGAGGTAAAATTGTTTCATTCTCATCACATAAAAAGAAAATAAACGTATTCAGGAACTATAAAAAGTCATTAAATTGTTAGGAGCCCCTCAAGACAAGGAAAGGCTGGACATAATACATAAAGCAAAACTAGAATTAAATGAAATTATAAATAAAAAAACAAAATTCTTAATACAAAGACTTCGAATTGACAACTTTGAGTATGGTAACACATCAAGTAGCTGTCTAGCCAACCAGCTCAAATTAAATAAGTAAAGTGAAGTGAAGTGAGATTTATTTATATAGCACTTTTCAGCAACAAGGCAATCGAAAGCGCTTTACAACAGAAACAAAAACAGAATCCAATACAGCAGGTACATAATGAAACACAATGAAACACAAAAAAAGAAAAACACATCAATAAGGTATAATCTAAATGAATCATGTATAATCTAAATAAAATCATGAAACCTGACATATCTAAGCATGAGCTGAGACAGTCAAAATAGTAGCTTAAGTAATCTAAATGAAATCATAATCAGATATAAAGATACAGAAGTAAAAACATCAATCATGAACCTAAGTAAAATCATGAAACTAAACATATCTAAACATAAAATCATGATAAAGTTAAAGCTGAACTAAACAACAATTAGGAATCTAACAATCTAACAATATCTAAAGTATGAGCTAAGATAAACTAAACTAAATGTACAGAAATAAACTAAGTGTACGGGGGGGGTTGGAGTGAGAGAGATGACAGAAGCAGCGGAAAGTGTGCGTATGTGTGTGTAGAGGTGGTAGAAGACAATGTGGTGTGTGTGTGTTGTGTGACTGTGTGTGTGTGTTTGCAGATAGGTCCATGAATCACGTCATAGAGGCCATTGTCTTTGATAATGTGATGGAAAGTTTATCAGCCACCTCTGAACAGATCCACAGATGTCCTTAGGCAGAGGGAGCAGAGCATCTTGTTTACATAGTTCCAGGAGAAATTTCAAGATAGCTGACCAAGGTCAGCCTAGGGGAGCCAAATTCACAAACAAACAGTAATTGTTTTGGTTAAGGCAGACTTGTTTTTCGTCTGCCTTGAAAAGTCTTGCTGTTACTTCTCAATGGCAAATCCAAACAACCAAATTCCAGGACCATTCCGCTTGAATTTGAGCGAGCAACTTCCTCCAAGATGTAACCATATTATTCATGAGTTTCAGAAATGCAATTCAGTCTGCGGTCCTGTAAAAAGATTGCATCCAACTTGCGATTCAGCCCCCGTAACCACACAGTTTGATTGTTGATCGCCGAACCCATCAAACGAATTTGACGATAAGTTAGGTAACTGCTGTGAAGTTATGTAAAATGTAAGACCATGAAGTTTCTCTTTACCAGAGTTCAGAGCCCAGAGCCCAGAAATAATGTAAAGGACAATAGCAGGTTGTAGAGAACACGTGATGAGATGACGTCATGAAATCCAGGAAGAAACTCCACGAGGAGAAAGGAAAAATATTGGCATGGAAAAGTACCAGACGAGACTGCTGTTCTACTTTTTGGGTAACAAAAGTACATCGAACAGGAAGTTAGATTCAGACGTAGGCTGAGTGCTCTGAACTTTGGTAAGCGTCTCCCTTTCAGCGCTGAAAGAGAATAAATTTGTTTAAGCTTTAAATTGGACCCTTGGCTGTTTTTGACTCTCTGACTCTTGTGCATCTTCGTGATCCCGTGTGAGGACGTTGAGCAGGTTTTTTGGATGTTTGGGAGTTTTTCTTTTGTCCTCAATACTGCCTAATCCAAACAGCAGAAATCCTGTTATCAAAAATCCAAATATGTAAAGATCTTCCACGTCTTCCACAGACAGACTCGATAGACAAACAGGATTCCAACGTTTCCAGGAATCCAACGTGTATCCAGCGAAGAATGTCTTCTCAGGGCAAGCTGGCTGTCCTCTGGTCAGCCTTCCTGTCGAGAAAATTTGATCAATTGCATTGAGAGACCAGCTGACTAGATTTTGCTGGATAATATGCAAAGAGAGGCTCCGAAAAAGAGAGCAGGGCAGAGAGGCAGAGGGAAAAGAAAGACATCTGCCTTCCACCAGTAGCAGAGAAGAAGAAAAAAAGGAAAAAGAAAATAAGGAAAAAACAACTATGACAAGTGTCATAGATCCAACTGGGAATACAGCGATTCCCTGAAAGTATAAAAAGCATTTTCAGAGATTTTTACAAAGCTCTATACTCACCCCAGATAAACCCATCAGATACGGATATTGATCAATTTCTGGATAATGTGTCACTTCCTAAATTATCAGATAGTCAAGCAATGGGGCTGGATTCACCACTGACATCAACTGAACTCCAGGAAGCCCTCCAAAGTATGCCCAATAACAAGGCTCCAGGTCCAGATGAATTTCCAACAGAGTTCTATAAAGACTTCTGGAATATCCTGGCACCAGCATTTCACAGAATGCTGCGGGAAACTGAGGAAAATGGCAGACTTCTCAAAAATATGAATTCTGCCAACATCAGTCTCTTATTAAAACCAGGCAAGGACCCTATATTCCCTACCAGTTATCGTCCCATATCTCCTATCAATGTTGATCTTAAAATACTTTGTAAAGCCCTCTCAAAAAGATAAGAGAAGGTAACTCCTCTCATAATACATCCAGACCAAACTGGTTTTATAAAAGGAAGGCATTCATCCACAAATTCACGCAAACTATTTAATTTAATAGTTTATTCTTAAAGTAAACACATTAAAACTGCAATTCTGTCTCTAGATGCTGAAAAAGCTTTTGACAGAGCAAACCGGAGATTCTTATTTGCAACTTTGTATAAATTTGGTTTTGGAAACTTTTATAAATTGCCTAAAAATACTATACAGTTCCCCATCAGCATGCATCAGAACAAATAACCAAACATCCTCTAGCTTTTATCTTCAGAGGGGCACCAGGCAAGGATGCCCACTTTCCCCCTCACTATTTGCTATTTTCATAGAACCTGTAGCTGCAGCGATCAGGCAAACTACCAATATTAAGGGTATAAAATGCAAGAACATAAAACATAAAATCAGTCTTTATGCAGATAATGTATTACTTTTTCTCCAGCATACACAAACCTCCCTCTCTCAGGTTATTGAGTTGATAAACTCCTTCTCAAGGGTTTTAGATTATTCTATAAATTGGCTAAAATCTACAGTTCTTCCAATAAATTGCTCTTTTAACAATTCCCTTACTACACAACTGCAGTCAGGGAATATTACATAGTTGGGTATCAATATTTCTTCTAGATTGGCAGATTTAACAAAACTAAATTACATCCCACTTTTAAAGAAAGTTGGTGATGATCTTGCAAGATGGAAATCTCTACGCATATCTCTTATGGGAAGGGTAGCTTCAATTAAAATGATGGTTTTGCCTAGAATTAATTACTTAATCTCAATTATTCCAAATAAACCATCATCTGATTGGTTTACATCCCTGGATTTCTTTATCTCTAAATTTATTTGAAAAGATAAACCCCCACGTATTAGCTTAAAAACACTACAGAAGACCAAAGATAAAGGAGGACTAGAGCTGCCCAACTTCTATCATTACTTTTTAGCCAATCGGTTACAATAAATCTCAAGATGGGTAAAACATAACCCCCTTGAGGAATCCTGGTTAGACGTAGAACAGACACTACCCAGATAGCACACAATGTTAAATCAACGTTGAATTATAGTCAGAATCGTTGATATTTGGTTGAAGTCGACAACTGACGGTGGATCAACCATGAAACAACCATCCAATTCTAACCGTTGAAACTGTGTCATTGAATCAATGTTGTTTTGTGGTTGAAATCTAATGACTGAAATGCTGATGTCTGATCAATGATTGATATTTGGTTGAGGTCGACAACTGATGGTGGATCAACCATGAAACAACCATCCAATTCTAACTGTTGAAACTGTCATTGAATCAATGTTGTTTTATGGTTGAAATCTAATAACTGAAATGCTGATGTCTGATCAACGTCTGATCAATGTTGAATCAATGTCAGCTGTTTTGCCGCACCCCTTCCCCTCCTCTCCTCCTCTCCTCCTCATCGGAGCTCTGGGTGAGAGCATTTTATTAGTGAGTGGGGGTTGTCGTGTTTTAAATTAAGCACTGTAGAGGATATTCGGTGCTGATTCCTTTCTGTACATTTTCTTACTTGTTCATAACAATTCTTACTGACTGTATGTGCATGATATATTGACACGAAAACATCTACAACTTACTACAAGGTGTGGAGCAGTCCACCGCTACTGTTTACATGAGTGGGATGGCCCAACCACACAGCCGCTTCGCTGTTGGCTTGTTGGCAAAAGATGTGAATTCAACGTTGAATTATCATCACAACGGTTGCATGTATGGTTGAGGTCGACAACTGACGGTGGATCAACCATCAAACAACCATCCCACTCTAGCCAATTACTTAGCGTTGAAACTGTGTCATTGAATCAATGTTGTTTTGTGGTTGAAATCTAATAAATTAAATGCCAGCGTCGAATCCAGTGTTTTCAGCACTGGTCCTCTAGGTCCTACAAGTCTTAGGCATTTCCCTAATTCAGCACACATGATTTTTATTGACGTCTGATTAACAGGGTTTTGCTGAACTGAAAACACGCAGGTCAGTTTGCCTTGAGGACAAGGTTTGGGGGAGAACTACTAATCTAAATGTTCAATCAATGTCAGTTGTTTTTCGCACCCCTCCACCTCCCATTCAAACCCCCAACCCCTCTCCCTCCACCGGCCAAAGACACACACACACACACACACACCATTCCCTCCACCGCCCACCCCTCACCTGGCCCGTCTTCCCCTCAACCTCCCTCCCCCCTTTCCACTCTCCTCCCCTCCTCCTTTGACTCTGGGTGAAACAACTTTTATTTTTGGTGAGTGTTAATCATGTTATAGTTTAAGCACTATGTGTTGACAACATTGGGTTGTGATTCCGTTCTGTACATCTTCTTATATGTCTGTAAATGTTATGACTATTAGTGTGTTATATGTTGACACTGTAATGGAAAATTTTAATTTTGTTCTTTTCCAGAGTAAAATGTATAACGATAATTATGATTCTTGTAATGAAGTTATTATTCTTCTAACTGTTATATTTTGTATCAAGGTTTGAAATGCTTTTGTTCTTTGTTTTATGTGGGAACTGAGGAAGGCTCTGGTCCTCCCCTACTCCCTTCTTCAACTGGCCATGACTGATTTGTTCTCACTCCCTGTTTTATCAGATCTTCTTCGTGAGAAACGAAGATGCTCAGTAACTATGTAAAAGTGTGGCTTAAAATGATGATCTTTCTCGTGATTCTTTGAAACAGGCATCTGACTACTTGTTGATTATTTTTTGCCGCTACAATTTTGCCGTCATGAACAGGATCTGGCGAGTTGGAGGGTTAAGGGTGACGAGAGCCAGACGCACTGTCCAGCCTGAGGAGTTAGTCCTCAGTCCACCTCCAAGTTGAATAAGGGGAGTCTGGAGTCTCGTCCCTGTGAGCGTAGCCCGGCTGCAAAATGTTAAGCAACAAATTGATAATGAATGGGAGAAAATTAAACAAACAAAAAAAAACAATAGAAAAGACCTTATTAGAAGAAAAGGAACAACATGATAATTGTATGAATGTGTGGATGAAAGAAGCTGAATGTAGAGAAAAAGAAACAACACTAAAAGGTTTGGCGGGAGGAAAGGACCTGAGTGGTGATGTGACGGGTCGCATAGATAATGCAAATATCGCCACGGGTCCACCTCCATTTAGGCAAAGTGATACTTCACCGTCCTCTTTTCCTTATGCTGCTTTGCAGGCGGAGATGCAGGTCCTCCAGGCAGTGGATCTGGACTCCCACCCCTCGGTTCAACAGACACTTCCATCGCAACGGTGAGATCCTTCCTCTGCGGCCGCAGACGCAGTTCCTCCTCCTCCCACGGCTTCGCCCCCACGGACAGCAGATTCCACCAGGGGAGGCCTGCGTAGCCCGGTTTCTGCGCTTACCGGAGCACAAGTGACAACAGAGGGCTTCCTAGAAGACGCCATCGGCAAAAATCTCCTGGATGACCATGCCTTTCCGATGGTGGAGGTGGCAGGCCCCGAAGGAGCAATGCTGGTTTATCTACCCTGGACTGCCTCCGACATCACAGCTGCTCTACTCTCTGACCCACGTGAAGACGGAGCCAAGTTTGCTACAGAGCTGGAGGCTCTCTGTTGGGAAATGCGCCACATACTCGTTGCGAAGGTGAGACCCAGCGACTTGGCCAACATCGCTTTACCTGATCCGACTCTCTGTCTACATCACATTGACTATGATCATGTGACTGTCTGTGATGGCCCTTCCAATGCTCCATATAAACTAGTGATCACAACTCTCTGCACGGCCCTCAAGGAGACGTTCCCACCACGCACTGATCACACAGCCCTACAGACTGTGCTACAGTGTACTGATGAGCCAGTAGAAGAATTCCTGCACCGACTGGAAGAAGTTTTTAACAAATATTACGGACTTAAGAGACTGGCTGATTTGGGTGAGGAAACGGGACCTTGGGAACGTCTGCTTTGTGCTTACATCCTGGACGGTCTCCTGCCTAAAGTCGCAGCACAAACTAAAGCATTATATGTGGGCTGGAGGTTTGGCATGAGGTTGACAGAACTGAAACGCCATACGCTTCACAGTGATGGAGTGATTTACAACCGCAAGAAAAAAAAAAGACTGATAAAAGAGAGACTGATTTGCACCAAGCGGCCCTGACAATGTATTCTGGAGCAACAGACCACGCTCCCCATCGAGGAAGAGGCAGAGGAGGACGTCACCATGGACGACGTCGTGGCCGCGGACGACAGTGGTGATCCCGTGACTCCGAAAAGTGCCATAACTGTGGGCAGCAGGGACACTGGAAGAGCGAGTGTCCACAGACTCACCAGAGTCTGCGGCAGGGCGACTGACTAGGGGAGGGGACCTCTGGTCCGGCCACTGACCTGCTTCTGGAGGGCTGCGACGAGGAGCGTAAGATTTCACAAACCCACACACTGCTACACCCATCTGTAAATGTTTTGGTACCAGCTTCTACTGATCCACACAGCTTGCTAACAGAGGCCATCACACACTTATGCACACCTGAGCTCCCCCGCCTTTAAAGAAATGCTTATGTTTACTTCAACTGTGTCAGGACAGGAAGTTTCTTTCATGGTAGATTCAGGGGCTACGCATTCTGTACTAACATCAAAAGCTTTAAATCTCCCACCTAAACTCGGCGGGCGTTATACTCATTCCATTTCAGCCTCTGGAAACACTGTTAGAGAAAATTTTCTGTCCCACTAAAATGTAAAACAAACAATGGGGAAATGTTGCAACATTCTTTTCTGGTATCAGATCTTTGCCCCATAAATTTACTGGGTAGAGCTGATGGGGTACGTGTAAGCACTCTGTGATGTAACAGATTCAGATTCTGTTTTTACAGGTGTTCACTGGGCCCATTCTGTTCCTTTGTATGCCTATCAGTGAAAGTTTCCAACAGGACCGCTATCTGACCACTTACTTGACATGATTAAAAATGTTGTGAGTCCAGACTCAGACTTTATGACCTCTGATGACCTACATTGTACATCATATGTGTCAGAAGGACCTGATCATGATTACAAGCTTAACTGGTACCACACTCCGACTGATAAATTGTTACTGACTGATTTGTTCTGGAACAATGCCATGGCAGCCGTCTCTGTGACTCTAACTGCGGCGACAAGCAAATATGACGTTGGCTTTATTAAAGGCTGTGAACCCGTCGTAATCACTCCAAAATCTGATCACCGTCCATGTCAAAACCAATATCCACTAAAATGCGAGGAGGTGGCTGGTATCCGCCCTGTTTTTGATTCTTTACTGAAAGCTGGGGTAATTGTGCCCTGTCCAAATTCTCCTGTGCGCACACCCCCCTGGGGTGCCGGATGAATGGCGATTTGTGCAAGATTTGCAGGCTGTCAACAGAGCTGTGGTGCCGAGGGCCCCTTCGGTGCCCAACCCTACACAATTTTGTCACAAATACCACCTGACGCATCACATTTCTCTGTTATTGACCTCTCAAATGCTTATTCTCTGTTCCTGTTCACCCTGACAGTCAGTTCTGGTTTGCTTTTGAGTTTGATGGAAAATCATACACCTTCACACGCTTGTGTCAGGGATACACTGAAAGTCCCATCATCTACAATAATACTCTGAAGGTATCTCTTGATGACCTAGAACTCACAAAAGACTCAGTTCTTTTGCAGTGTGTGGATGATTTATTAATCTGTAGCCTGACAGCTGAACAGTGCCGGTCTGACACGCTTGTATTGCTGTATCATTTGAATAAAAAAGGTCACAAAGCTTCACACTCTAAACTGCAGTATGCAAAGGAAAAGGTGACATTTCTCGGACATGTTATACCAAAAAAAAAACTAGCTCTCTCAACAACATGTGGAAGCTGTTCAAAAAAATCCTAAGCCTAAGACTAAAAAACAGATGATGTCTTTTCAGGGTATGACCTCATACTGTAGAAATGTCATTGCAAATTATTCTACCATTGAGGCTCTTCTTTCATCTCTTATTCTTGGGCATAGTCTCTCTGCTCATGATGCTTTCACCTGGACAACTGAAGCTGAAGCAGATTTTGAAGAACTGAAAGCAGCATTGTGCAGTGCTCCTGCTTTAGCTTTACCGAATCCTTCAAAGCCATTTGTGCAGATGGTGAATGAAAAATGTGGTTTTATGTCTTCTGTCCTTTTGCAGTCTCACAATGACTGCCTACGCCCTGTGGCGTATTATTCATCCAAGCTTGACTCTGTTACTGCAGGTCTTCTCAGAGCTGTGGCTGCTGCAGAAAAAGCTGTTCTAGCTTCTCGTGACATTGTGGGATACAGCAACCTCATTGTGAATGTTCCACATTCTGTCTCCATTATCCTACTTGAACAGAAAACATCACACCTGTCTGCAGCACGGTGGCTCCGTTACTCATTCATCTTATTGGATATGCCAAACATAACAGTTAGCGCTCTGGCTCTCCCGGGATTGTTTGGGTCTTTGGTTCATGGCTCCTGGTTGCGGTGGCCAGCTCGTTGGCTGGGGGTGTGTGCCTGGCTGTCTGGCGGTGTGTGGTGGTGATCGGGGGTGTGGCTCTGCTTTGGCGGGGGGCTGGCCGGTCGGCCTGGGGTGGCGTTTGCCGTTGGGGGTTGCTGTGTGGGTGGGGGTGTTCTGCCGACGTGCTTGGGCGTCTCTGGGTCTGGGGTGTGGGATTGGTGGGGCACACGGTCTTTGGCACGCATGTCCGGCCTTCCTCTACTGCTTCTTCATGCTGCTCTGGCCCCTGGCCTGGGGCTGGTCTGCGGTCGTTGTCAGGTGGGTGGGGCGGTGGTGTGGACCTTGTGGTGACGCGGGGTGGCTGGTGGTGTGTACTTGGTCTAGATGTCTCGGATGTGGGTCCCTGGCTGGTGCTGGCTCAAGTTGTTTCATGGGCAGCCTGGGGTTGCCGGCTCCCTGTTCTCCTACCCTGCTGGTCGCGCCATTGGGGAGATGTCGGCCTTGCTAGTTGGGTGTGCCACAGAGGATTGTAGGAGGAGCTGTGGAGGGGTCGCGTCCTTTTTCGGGTCTGGAGCCGCTGGGGTTTTGGTTGGTCTGGTGGCGGCGGTGGGGCTGGGCTTGGTGGTGGCTGTCCCGGGGCTGAGGTCGCACGGATGGTGACATGGGTTTGTTTATGTGGGCATGGTGGGGGCTATTGGCCCCGGGTGCGGGCCTCGTGCCAGGGGTGCTGGATGGTGGAGTTGATCCTGTCCTTGTATTGGGTTGGGGGTTCAGCATGGTTGCGTGGCTCAGTGGTGCCTGCTTGATTGAAGTTCCGTATGGGGCTGGGGTGGTATCGTGCAGGGCTGCTACCTTATTGTTGAGGCTTGTTGTGTGATAGGGTGTGGGATGCGGCAGGGCACCTGAGGTGGGGGCGGTGGGCTGGGCTCGCGCTGGTGGGGTGTATTCTGGTTGGCTCTTCGGACCTGGGACCCTCCTGCGGGGGCTCCCACCTTTGTGGCGTCTGTGTTCGGTGTTTGTGCACTGGTTGGAGGTAGCCCATTGGGGGGCCTTGGGTCTTGCAAGGAGGGGGAGGGGTCTGTCATAGTAAAATGTTGCCCGTGCCCCTCTGCTTCCACCTGGTGCCCCCGATAGGGGAAAATGGGCGCCAGGTGGAAGTTTTTAAGGCCATCTCCAAAACATTGTTATTTGGCACCGCTCAGTTGGTGTTACCAATGCCCCTGCAACATCCTCAGGTGGGAACCGAGGTACACCGCGCGTACATGTGTACCCCTCGTGACGCTCTGAATTTTAAAATCCACTAGATGGCGACACGTGCATGTATAATGAACTTTGGGGTATTTTGAGGTTTTCTGGAGGTCTGCCATTGTGGGGGAGGGGCTCTTAGGTCCACGAAGTGGAAGCAAAGGGGCACAAAGTCCCTGACCCTGGGAGCTACGGATTTACCCTAGCCTCTAGGTGGACTCCTGATATGACCTCCCAGGGCTCTATAGTGCCACCAATGGGCCAAAAATGGTACTACACCATTTTTGGGTCAATGTTGGAATTTTGGATCCCCGTTCGGTGGAGGTGTGTTTCGTGTCCCGGAGGGGGCCCTGTGACCTTTCGGGTTTTTTGTGTTTTTGAAGGCCTTTCAGTGGTTGGATTTGGACAAAACTCGTACAGGGGCTTCTCCCGGACGGGCTAACGGTTAGCATGTTGCATGTAGCTTATACAAGGTCCTACAGAGCTGGGCTTTGAAACATCTGTAGTGCCTGGGGAGAGGATATAGCACGAGTTTGACTGTGATCAAACAAACCATCGCGGAACTGCAGGGCATCAAAATCTCTCAACCTTGCCCTTTGACCTGCTGCTGTTCAGGACCTGAAAGTCGCACGGTCTCCCAGGAGGGCTCCTTTTTCTTGGCCCAACATTTGGGCCAAACCTTGTCCTTTCCGGGGATGCCAAGGATCACCTGGTAGTCCACATCGAGCCGATCAGAACGAGCCCACAGGTGTCCCTGTATCCCACTCGGATGTCCCTGAACCCCCCCCCCCCAAAGTGAAGGTGTGATTGGCACCAGGTGGAATCAGAGGGAAGCCATACATTTTAAAGCCCAATGCCAAATGTTTGGCCTGTGCCTCTCTGCTCCCACCTGGTGCTCCTATTTTCCCTTTTCGGAGGCACCCAGTGGAAGCAGAGGCCCCTGCCACTGAAGCCCCGAAGCCTCTTGAAGCAGTGCCCCAGGAAGCCCCTTGAAGCCCCAGTGCTCCTTGAAGCCTTGCCCCTGGAAGCCCAGAGAAGTGCCCCCAGTGGAGACTGAGGCCCCTGCCCCACGAAGCCCCTTGAAGCCTGTAAGCAAAGCCAGAGGAAGCCCCTTGAAGCCAAATGCATGTATGGCCTGTGCCCCTATGCTTCCACTTGATGCCCTTCCTGAACGAGATGAAAAAATTAGCCCACCCCCCTATTAAAACGCCACTATAAAAACCCTGAAAATTTGAAGAATCTAAAAAGCCTTATGCAATGTTTTGCTCATGCCCCTCTGACTCCACACATTGCCCCTCACTGCCCCCTCTTGTGGACAAAGTTATAACGCAAGATTTTCAGGCGGCCGTCGCCCGGCCCATGAGGTGACCTGGACCCTGGGATCGACCCAATCTGTTCTGGGGGCCGGGATGCGTGTGTCCGCACCCTTGAATCCACTGCACGGCTGCCGGTTTGCTCGATGAGGGATACTTTTTGCCCCATTGAAACTATAGCATCAGTCATATGGGTGGAAGCACAGGGGCATGGGCCGTTTGTGGTCCTGGTAGTCTGGCGGAGGGGTACGAAGTGGGAGCAGAGGGGCACAGGCAATGCAGTAGGCTTCAAGGCTTCAAGGGGTTTCAAAGGGCACGTTTTCAAGGGGATTCAAGGCTTCAAGGGGCAGGGGTCTCTGCTTCCACTAGAGCACCTCTCAGGGCTTCCTGGGGCATGGCTTCAAGGCTCCAAGGGGCTTCATGGGGCATGGCTTCAAGGCTTCTAGGGGATTCAAGGCTTCCAGGGGCAGGGGCCTCTGCCTCCACTTGGTCCCCTTCTTGGGGCTTCCAGGGGCATGGCTTTAAGGCTTCATGGCTCCAATGAGCTTCATGAGGCACGGCTTCAAGGCTTCAAGGCTCCCAGGCTTCAAGGGCCTTCGTGGGGGAGGGGCCTCTGCTTCCACCTGATGCACCTCCCGGGGGCTTCTAGGGGCATGGCCTCAAGGCTTCAAGGAGATTCAAGGCATTTCAAAACCCCATAACTTCCCACCGGAAGCATATAGAGCCTTCAAGTTTTCAGGGCTTGTAGAGGAGCTAGGGCGGAAAAGGGGTGCTAAATTTCAGCTGCCTGCCGATCATCACAGCGCCCGCCGCGGGCGCACACGTTTTATAGTGGCGTTTTAATAGGTGGGTGGGCTCAATTTTTTGGGGGGGCTCGTTCCAGCCTTTCCAACGGTGAAAAGCATGCCTGGATCGAGATTCCTACGTGAAGCTAGGAGGCAAAAAGCACTCAAATCAAAATGGCGGTCTCCCTAACCCCCCTCCCATGCTTTCGTTGTTTTTATTTTGGGGACTTCAGGAACTGTCCCTTGGAGGGGGGATTCTGTTATGAATTCTAGTATTTGTTTCTGTTTTGGCTTTTGTTCTGATGCTTTGGTTTCTGGGGTTGTTGTTTCTTTTATTTTATTTTGTCATCTGGGCTTTTGTTTAGTTCCATAAATGGATTTTATTGATAAAATTAAACAGCAAAATTGAAAATAATTTAGATGTTCATGAAATAAACATGCTGGTTTACCGATTCTGTACTCTATGGAATATGAAAAGACCAAAAGCACCTAAGTATTTTTCAGTTCTAGAAATTAGAGTAATCTTGGAAGTTGTACAGCAAGTCTATGTTAGAATTTCTTTAAATTAATGATAGCTTTGAAACACTTCTGAATTCTTCTTTAAATAATCTTAGCTGAAATAGTGATTATTGGCTTTATCTGAGCCAAAATAATTCTCTGAACAGAATGTTTGTGTTGGGGTTCTGGGAAATTTTATGTTTATCCAGCAGGAAAATGCATGTATGGCCCATGCCCCTATGCTTCCACTTGGTGCCCTTCCTGAACGAGATGAAAAAATTAGCCCACCCCTTATTAAAACGCCACTATAAAACGTGTGCGCCCGCGGTGGGCGCTGTGATGAACGTAGGTGGCTTAAATTTGGCACGCCTTTTCCTCTCTAGCTCCTCTACAAACCCTGAAAATTTGAAGAATCTAAGAAGCCTTATGCAATGTTTTGCTCATGCCCCGAGAGCCAGCCGTCTAACTGGACACACCTGCGAACGATTACTCAGCCCTTCAGTGCCTGAGTGTTTGCCGTTTGTGAAAAGCTCCAGTTCAAGTCCTGATCCTGCCTGGCCTCCCGGGAAGAGGAATCAAACCCATCTGTAGCTCCAGTCTCAAGTCCTTGCTTCAAGCCTGAGATCCATCCTGTCCGCTCTCCACCGCCCTTCCTAGTTAAGCCTCCAGCAGCACAAGCTTAGTCCTTCCCAGCGGAGCAACTCCACTCTCCCAGTAAGCGGCTACTTTCCCCTGAGCTGAGTCACCAATATCAAATCCTACCACTAAGCCTGAACTCTCTTTCAAGTGCCTGCTGCTGGTTGAGCCGTCAGTCCAGCTCTCCAGTGAGACAGCCCTCAAACCACTTCCTAATCTGTGAAATAAACATGCTTAACTGCTATCAGTCTCCTGAGGGATCCCTGCATGTGGGTCAGACAAATAAGCAAAACCATGACAGTTTGGAATTTAGAATCAACATTTTCAGTTTCTTATCCACGCAAGAATTTGGAATACTTCAAACTATTTCAATAAATAGCTTACTTTGGAATTTGCTCAATAGATGTTGTCAATTCTGCCAGATTGTCGATTCAGTTTTCATGAAACATCAGATTGGAAGTAGATGTTATGTGTCCTTTTTCATCAGTTAAAATAAAACAGCCAGACCCAAATTGACTTCTCCTTTATCTTCGTCATCACACAGGGTTAAAGGTGCCTCACTGGATCACAACCTGTGGCGGGCCAGTCTTCATTTCATCTTGTTAAGTCCAGAGCCATTTGATGGTCAGAGGTCAGTGTTCTGTCTGAGTTTACCTGAGGGGTGGTGATGTCTTCGAGGGTCGGCGAGGGGGCTTAACTGATGCAGCAAAAGACAGATGACGCACAACCTAGAACAATGCATTCTTCACAGAAGAAAAAATTATTTTTTAACATAGGTTTTCCTTCAATTTTGTCTGCTAGAATTAAAACACCAAACCCTAATTTGCTGTCACCCTCCAAGGCTTTCTCCTCAATCAAACTCAGTTTGATAGCAATGAGAACGTTCAGACCTTGCGGTGAGCAGAACCAATTTACCTAATTCTGTCCAAATATTCTTATACTCATATCTCAGAAAAAATTTCCTGCAAAGCTGTTTCAACAGCTTTCAGAATTGAATAACCAGATCTTATTTTAGCAATGAAGTCAAATTTCTCCTCACTAAACTTAGAAGTGTATAAAAGAAAAAAATAATTAGTTATAGGTAAACTTTAGACTTCACCTTTTTCTTGAAGCGTTTTCATCTCAAATCTATCTTATTATTTTATTTATTTGAGGTGTAAATCAATAAACATCATTGTAAATCAATTTTTTAACTCTTCAGAGTCGACGGACGCGCTGGCGCGTCCAAGTCACATGACCAATTTAAAACGCTCTAGCAAGAAAGATCCTCCCTATCAGAGACTTCGTTTTAATTTGTGTTGAAAGTCCAGACCTCAAGCTTTACACTAGTTTTTAAATCATCTCGATAGGCCAAGGAAAACCAGAGTTATGAGAAATTATTCCCGACACATATAATTGTTTTGAAAACCATTGTCATATTTTCACCAAAACCGTGGCGTTTCCGGGAGAAAACTCCCCCATCCTCCGTCCGATCTCACCCCCAACCCAGTCGAATGAAAAAACAGCCCCTCCTCTCCAATCTGACGGAGGCTCAAAGTTAACTGTCAAGCAACCAAAAATCTACAGTAAAAAGAAGAAAGAGGCGCAACAATGAAAGTAAGTTCGGCTGCGCCAAAAAAAAAAAAACGCGAGCGCGGGAATGAGTTATGAGTTTTGTGATATTTATCGTGTTTGGATTTTATAATTAGGGTGTAGTGTGGTGTGTTTAGTGTTAAATTTATTCAGTTTTATTATGTTTGAGTAAAAAAAATTAGATGATTTTTGAACGTGGAGCTCCAGCTTCTGTTGGAGGTTCAGACCCAGAGATGATGAAAGGAGAAGCTCAGTGGCAGAGATGGAGATAAAAATAATAATAATAATAATAATAATAATAAAAAGAGTCTGGGACAGACAGTGATGACTTTGTTAATGAACTAGGTTATCCATTAATTTTTTAGAGAAGGATTACTGGAAAATGAACATGTTTTGTCTGTCTCCCTTCCAGCCAAAATAATAACAAGAGACAGATTCAGATCCATAATTTTGGAAGCATATTTGAGCATGGATATTAGGATATATCAGGATATATTTTATAACATTTACCTGAATGATCCTGCATGAACAGGACATAGAAAGTGACCAAAACTAAGAATGTGATGTGCCCCTCTGGCTTGTTTTGGACAGAAACTGTTTTTATGAGTGGTACAAAGGATTTATGGCAATTTTTAGAAATCCTGATTGTTTTGCCTAAGAAATTGTCAGCATTTTAATGGAGAAAGTGTATATAACTTTGTTGTTTCCTCAATTTGTTTATGTGTTTATGAATATTACTGATTATATTTGCAATCTAAGTTGTAAAAACATTTCATTAAGTATGTTTGTGGTTTTTATAATAAAAAAACAAAGACATTTTCACTCAGATTTTATGTTTTTTGTGTGATTTTAGGTCTGTTGTGTTAATACAGTAGGTCAAAAGTATAATATTACTTAAAATTCATACTTGGGAGGTTGTGCTGAAAAGAATGACTCCAAATAGGTTTAACCACTTTTAGGGTGAAATATAAAGCAAATTTAAAATAGTCCAAAAAATGTCCAGTTTCACCCTAGACCCCAGAGGGTTAAAAGGTTTGGCACATACAGCATCTTGTTGTTTGACATCTCTAATCTTGTATAAATTGTATTTATTCAAGATAAATTCAATTAATAATCAGTTCCAATGATGAACAACTAAAAACTCCTCATAAAACATCCTCATCCATTGAATATGCCTTGTGATAAAACTTCAATACTTTCATTTTTAGCTGTTTTAAATTGTTGTTAATTAGGGGGGGCGCTGCTGAGCACCGACTATGTAGGACGTGCTTCACTGGAGCTCCGATGGGATTTGTGTTTTAATGTACATTTTTGCACCCCCTTATACACTTTTTTGGAACAGACTGGACTATTAGTGAATGAAAATACATATCTGATGTGCAACTTCTGAATGCTGGAGCTAAACATGAAGAAAAATGACAAGGCTACTCNGTTGGCATGCCAGGTAAGGTCATTGGATATATGCACACCCAGGTATCTGTAGCTGGAGACTATCTCCACAGCTGCTCCTCCGATGTACATGGTAAGAAGAAGAAACTTGTCTCTTCTGAAATCCACCACCATCTCCTTGGTCTTCTTCACATTGATGCAGGGGTTATTTTCTTTGCACCACTGCACCAGGAGTTCCACCTTCTCTCTGTATTTGGACTCATCATTGTTCGAGATACGTCCCACTACTGCTGTGTTGTCTGCAAACTTCACTATATGACAGCTGGGGTGTCTCGCTGAGCAGTCATACGTCAGCAGAGTGAACAGGAGGGGGCTCAGCACGCAGCCCTGGGGCGAGCCAGTGCTGAGGGTGATGGAGGAGGAGACGGTGTTGTAGATCCTGACAGTTTGAGATTTGTTGGTCAGGAAGTCCACGACCCAGTTCCCCACTGTGGGACTCGGTCCAAGAGAGCTTCTGTATCAGGGTCTGTG
>NC_051445.1:29188487-29191880 GCF_001649575.2 Kryptolebias marmoratus
CCTCCAGACCTTCTTATCTTCGTAGTTGGTACGGCCAGTCACGTACACTACAAACTCACATGACCTCACCAGCTAGTGCAGAGTTACACTCATCCTTAGGTTAATACAATACAATTACAGTACATTAATACAATTTTCTAACTGGTAAGGAGTGTCTATATTATAGTTTTCACTTCACAACAGCTGTAACACAGACACCTCAAATTTAAACCTAATTTCATATAAATTGAACTCTTTACACAGCCTCCTTTTCAAAATTAAAATAGATTTCAAAGTAGTCATTTTTAGCATCCTAACTGGAGATAGGCACTAACTCCCCATGGCACGGTAAGGAGAAGTGGGTAAAGAAAATGGAGATCTTTGATTTAAATGCTAGACTAAGTTATCAGAAACGTAAAAGGGCTATGTGTGATGTTATTTTCTTACAGTCTCAATAATAATATGTCTCAATACGCTGAAGTAATGTATGGCAGATACTGTCATGATTCCTAGTATTTTTTTGATTTTGTTCTGTTCCTGTCTTTGTTTCACTTTTCCCACTTGCCCTCAGTCTGCTCCTGCTTTCCTGTCACGCCCACCTCCACCTGTCTTCAATCGTCGTTACTCACCTGTGCCCACTTTACCTGATTATCCTCAGTGTTTAAAACACGGTCAATTTTATCACTACCCTGCTGATTCATTGCTGTTGTTTCCCTGTTCATGTCACGATGTTCTTTGCCTTGTCGCTCCATTAGTTTATGTTTTGTATTTAGTTTCTGTTTGCTGCCAAGTCAGCCCTTTTGATTTTGTGTTATTCTAACGTTAATAAATTAGTGTTCCTGGGATGAGTCTGCACTCCGGGTTCGCCTCCTTCTCCATGCTTCCTGACAGATACACAAAAGTGTGACAGAGGTAAAATCACTTAAACAACAATTTAATAATACACAAGTATACTCTGAAAAAGAAGATGTGGCAATGTGTGAAATAATGTAAAAAAATTAGCATGGTGGGGGTCCCATAGACAAATAGTTAGACTGCATGGCTGAAATGCTTTTAACAACAAGTCACCACTTTGTTTCTCTTCCTGTTGGACCCTCACACCATGCTTGTGTACTGTTTTTAGACCTTTAGAGCCTCAATGCTTCTTTCATATAAAATTAATTAAAGCAGTGCCAACATTGCTTTTATAAACTCTTAAATTTAGAAGAACACCTAGAGCACACATTGATGCCTGGTGGGCAATATGGTACAATTAGAACTTTATTTGTAGCAGTCACTGTGTAAGAGGTGGCGGACACCCTGGACAGGTCTTAAGTCCATCACAGGGTCACATAAATACAAATGAGACAAATAACCATTGACATTCTCACTCACACCTAGGGACGATTTAGAGTTACCAATTAACCTAACATACATGTCTTGGTCTGTGGGAGGAAATCGGAGTACCTGGAGTAAACCCATGTGAGAACAAGGAGAACATGCAAATCCTACCCGGAAAGGCCACAGGTCAGTAAACAATCCTGCAACCTTCTTGCTAAGAGGTGAGAAGGTTGCAAGAACCATTGTGCCGCTCTTCCACCCATAAATTATTACCAGAAAACATAAAAACATGTTCACAACAAAAAGGTTATGCAGCAGCAAAAAATTCAAGAATATATTGTGAACAATGAGGAGCATGTGCACAGCAGTTTGTAAACTGAATTTTTGAAATAGTATGAAAGTAAGTTTGAAAAGATGCATAAATATAATGAAGTGTAAGACCACAAAAAAAAAGAAAATCTGAAAACTGCTATAGAGCTTGGATATGACAAGGGTCGGAGAGCGAACCCGGGAAATCAGCCACAACACAAGAGCGGGTGGTAGGAACCGCTTTATTGGTAAACAATGGAAACGTAATATACAGGGGCAGAGTGTCAGGCAGCAACTCTGGGGAATTTCCACCCTCCAAGCAATATATCCACATGTTGGAAATTTTATTGGCTAGTCAGAATCAGCGTGAAAGATGACTGGCCTGAGCTTCATGCGTGTAACTGAAAAGAGGAAGAGAAGCCCTTGTAACTTCAAGTCCATTTGACCAGAAGACCACGAGAGCGTTAAGCAAAGATGGCCCACATAGTCTTAAACATAGTTTCGTTCAAAGATCCTTCTGTTTTAGCTAAACTTATCATTAAAGTCCTATTTCAGATCATTAAAGGGCTAGTACTTTCTTCACTGTATTATCTTTTTAAAATATTGTTAAACAAATATAACTGTTTAATTCAGATTTAGAGCATTTAAAGTAACTACTTACTTTGTTTTAAATTTCAGAAGAGTATTCCAAAATTTGAGTGTTAATTTAATTGTTGTTGAGTTAATTGTTTATCTTATGTTTTTTATTTTTATCTTGATTTGTTTCATTTTTGCAATAAAATCCTAAAAGGCAAATTCTGTTGTTTTATTTGTTTTATAATTGAAATTTCCCTGTAATTAAATGGATGTCGCCCAAGTGTCTGATAAACCACAAGGGTGAATAAATTAAATGGGCTAAATATTGTTGATCAACACATTCAGTCTGCTGCCCTGTAATGAGAGCTTTAACATGTAGTAAAGTGAAGTAGAATTTTTATCCTTTTTCTTTCCTCAGCTTAACTTCTACATAACGGTACCCCATGCGAGGTGTTCTGATCATTGTAAGCTTTGTCTTCTTTAATGTAGTCAGTACAGTAACATTGTTATGTATTCCAGGCCAGTAGGTGACCTGTTTCAAAGCATTGAAGGTTACTTTGACATCTCTGTGTCTGACTGGAGGAAAGTCAAGGGTGTGAACCAATATAACCGCTTTGTGTTTTTGTGGAACTGACTTTGTAGAGAGTACCCAACTCTGGAATGTTGTCAGGTCGGTCATAGACAGTTCATTCATGATGAGGTCAAAGAGATACAGAATAAGTTTACTGATTGCAGGATCAAAAGATTGAAGAGTGATAAGGTCATCATTTGAATGTGCAGGTTTGCCAGAAATACAGGGTCGACAGAAACAACACTGTGTTATGGTTGTGAAAGATTAGGTGCAATAGGTCAAATGACTTCACAAGCTGCAGTAACAGAAGGTCTTGGAATGTTCACAGCTCTGAGAGGGTTTGAATGATAGTGGTGTACACCACGGCTCCTGTCTTGGCTAATGAGTCTGCCAGATCATTTAGCACTTTGTCTTATCCTGTTATATTTGAGTGCCCGTTACCTTTTCCTAGGTGCAACACAAATGCTATGGCAAGGGGGAGGAGTGAGGATGCCAGGTTAGAGGGGAATTAACTCCAACTCCCCACCCAGAGGTTGGGTATGCAGCCCCAATGAACGAACCATCTAAGCTGAACAAAACAGCCACTGACCTGAGAGATAGAATCGTAGCCCGGATGGGCAGTAGACAACCCCGATGCC
>NC_051445.1:29192779-29201161 GCF_001649575.2 Kryptolebias marmoratus
ATATATATATATATATATATATATATATATATATATATATATATATATATATAGTTAGACCCATAAATGTTTATAATCATATAATGGACATGGTCCAGACTTTTAGCTTTCATTTGAGGGTTACCACATTAAAATTGGATGAAGGGTGTAGGAATTTCAGCCCCTTAACATGTACCACCCTGTTTTTACAGGGACCAAAAGTATTTGGACAGTTGACTCAAAGGCCATTTCTGTTGGGATCTGGGTGGTTTGGGGTTCTTTTTTGGTTTGTTTTGGGTTTTGTTTTCCTTTTTGGCCGCCATCTCCACCAGAGGGTGCCTTGGAGGCAAGGTCAGGAGGACTGGAGTGTTGATGTCACCGTCACACCAGTTCCCAATCTGCTCATCAGCGGGGGTTCAAGAGACGCCGACTGCCAGCGTACCGACGCTTGAGTGTTAGCCATTTATGATGTTCCTGCGCTCCCAAGTTGGGTTCTGCTTTCAAGCCCCCCTCGTGACGCCGTGGATAAGTGCTCGTTGGTGCCCGAGACCACTACTCACCCTCCCCCCGTTGAAAACCTCCTCAGTCCCAGCAGGCAGTCCGCTCACTCTCTGTGACGCATTCGAGCCTGACTACCTGTCCGCCCTCCTCCGCCGGACGACCCCACCTTCGGACCTCCGCCGCTGTAGCTCGCCGTCTGGTGGGACCCTCCTCTAAGACTCCAGCCAAGACTTTCAGCGCCCCGGCCCTGGGCGCGCCGCTATCCACTACGAGTAAGCATTCTTTCTAGTGAACTGAAAATTACTACGGCCACTGAACTCACCACGGATCTGTTGTTTTTTTCCTCAGCGACCTGGCGTGCTTATTTGTTTTGTTTTTTTGATTACCACGAGTTAGATGTGAACCACCCCTGAATTCCTGTCCACAAAATAAACTCTTTATTGTTTATTTGCATCCTGAATTGTGTTCTGCATGTGGGTTCGAACTATGAAATCAAGCATGACAATTTCATGGGCAGGTGTGGGCAATTCCTTCATTATTAATTCCCTCAATTAAGCAAATAAAAGGCCTGGAGTTTATCTGTGGTGTGGTGCTCGCATTTGGAGGATTTTGCTGTGAAGAAAACATGTGGTCAAAGGAGCTGTATTTGAAACAAGCAATCCTTAAGCTTTGAAAACAGAAAAAAATCCATCAGAGAAATTCCTAAAGTATTAGAATTGGCTAAATCTACAGTTTGGTACATCCTGAAAAAGAAAGAAAAAAAAAGCATTGGTGAACTCATCAATGCAGAAAGACGTGGGTGTCCACGGAAGACAACAGTGCTGGATGATCACAGAATAATTTCTGTGGTGAAGAGAAACCCCTTTACAAAAGCCAACCAAGTGAACTCCACTCTCCGGGAGGTAAGGGTATAAATATCCAACCCTCAAGAATAAAATGGCTAGATTGGACTTTGCTAAAAACATCTAAAAATGGAAGCACAGTTCTGTAAAAACATTCTTTGGACAGATGAAACCAAGATCAACCTCTACCAGAATGATGGAAAGAAAAAAGTATGGTGAAGGTGTGGTACCACCCATGATCCAAAAGCATACCACATCATCTGTAAAACACCGTGGCGGCAGTGTGATGGCTTGGGCATGCATGGCTGCCAATGGCTGCCAGGGTTTATTGATGATGTGACACAGGAAAGAAGCAATCGGATGAATTCTGAGGTTTTCAGAGACATACTGTGTGCTCAAATCCAGCCAAATGCAGCCAAACTGATTGGTCAGTGTTTTGTAATATAAATGGACATTGACCCAAACCTTAAAGCCAAAGTAACACAGAAGTTTATTAAGGCAAAGAAGTGGAATATTCTTGAATGGCCAAGTCATTCACCTGATCTTAACCCAATTGAGCATGCATTTCACTTGTTAAAGACTAGAATTCAGAAAGAAAGGCCCACAAACAAACAGCAACTGAAAACCACTGCAGTAAAGGCCTGGCAGAGCATTAAAAAGGAGAAAATGCAGCACCTGGTGATGTCCATGAGTTCAAGACTTCAGGCAGTCATTGCCAACAAAGGGTTTTCAACCAAGTATTAGAAATGAACATTTTAATTACAATTACTTAATTTGTCCAATTACTTTTGAGCCCCTGAAATAAAGGGATTGTGTTTAAAAAATACTTTTTTCCTCACATTTTTATGCAATCATTTTGTTCAACCTACTGAATTAAAGCTGAAAGTCTGACCTCCAACTGCATCCAAATTGTTTTGTTCAAAATTCATTGTGGCAATGTACAGAAGCAAAATTTAGGAAAATGTTGTCTCTGTCCAAATATTTATGGACCTAACTGTGCACGTGTATGTGTGTGTGAATGTGTTTGTATATACATACAGTACAGACCAAAAGTTTGGACACACCTTCTCATTCAAAGAGTTTTCTTTATTTTCATGTCTATGAAAATTGTACATTCACACTGAAGGCATCAAAACTATGAATTAACACGTGGAATTATATGCTGAACAAAATAGTGTGAAACAACTGAAAATTCGTCTTATATTCTAGGTTCTTCAAAGTAGCCACCTTTTGCTTTGATTACTGCTTCGCACACTCTTGGCATTCTCTTGATGAGCTTCAAGAGGTAGTCACCTACCTATATATATATATATATATATATATATATATATATATATATATATATATCATGTGTAGTTTAAACTGTAAGACTGTAACTAGCTCTTAACATTTTTCAGAAATGCTGTGTGTGTCTGTGTGACTTGAGTTCTGACAGTATCATTAATCACTGACTGTGGGCAAGCATAGATCAATGTGGAAAGGTTTGCACCCAGTTCCTCCTGGGAACATTTCTCACTCAGAATCCACAAGTGACAGGCTGTAAATCAGCATTTGCTTGTCAGATCAGAGAAAGCTTAGCAGCTGGTGGTGGCATCTACTGTCATAAAAGCCTGAATATTGAAAACAATATCTTCCAGAATTACATTTTTTAAAAGCTAAATATAATAGTGTAAATGCAAACACTGTAACATAGAAACACTAGAATGGCCAGCCCATGAACAACCTATGCTCGCAAGACAAGAAGTTGTGCTGCAATCTTGAGTAGTGTTATGTGAATAGCATTCTTAGATACTGCCAGAGTGTCCGTTCATTCAGCAGCAACCACAAAGGATGCCGGCCTCTGACCAGGAGAGATTAGTGGTCTCACTGAAAATATAGGATCCCAGAAGCTAATGTTAACTTTCAGCAGCCAATACTCCCAATGTGACCACAGCAAAACTGGTTTCTGAGCAGCTCACATAAAAGTGTGGCCACATTAACCATCCCCACTTCCTTTTTTTCTTTTTCAAAAGTCTTCAGTTGATCAGTTTAGAGCTTGGAACTCCATACTCTCTAGTTTTGAATTGAGAAAGCTTCCCTGATGGGAAGTGAAATGTCTTCAACTACAGAATAGTCCAGCTGCTTTGATTTATTTTTTTACTTTTATTTGGTTACATTTGATTGTGAATAAAATATTGGTTTATGAGATTTGCAAATAATTGCATTCTGTTTTTATTTACATTTTAAACAATGCTCCAACTTTTTTTTAAGAATTGGGGTTATAAAAATTGCTGTCCAGAAGACCATGTTATTGTGTTAATTTAAAAACACACAACTCATTCCATTGGTGGGCGTAATTAATATGTAGCATTTGGTTCTTCCACAGAACTGGCAAATAATCTGTGATTCTCACCTGCCTCCACAGGTCTGATGTAAAATCATCATTGCAGAAGAAAATGCTGGTGTTTCTCAGCTCAACGATTTACTGAGTCAGACTGCTGAAGATTTTTCTGTTTCTTGTAAAAACATAAATTAAAACTAGAAACATTTGGGGAGCACAAAACTTTTTCAAGGTCACATAGTATCATTAAACTTTAGTCCAATCCAAGTTGTGATCCAGATCCCCACCAAAATTTAATCAGTTGTTCCTTGTGACAACCCCAGCATTTCCTAAAAAAAATCATCAAAATCTGTTCATTAGTTTTAAGTAATCTTGTGGACAGACAAACAAACCAACCAACACTACTGAAAACATAACTGCCTTGGCAAATGTAAAAAATAAGAAAACTGAACTGTTATAATAATGGGGGCCACAGTAGGTTGGTGGTCAGTACTGCAGTATCTTAATGCTGAGGCTGCAGGTTCAAGCCCAGGTTGCATCAAGAAGGGTATTTGATGTCAAGGAATTGCTGAATCTGTGTTAAGGGAACGGTGTCCCCTGAAATAGGGAGGAGGTGAAATGAAAATAACAACTGTTATGATTTTTATATCTAGGTGAGGTGTAATAATCAGACAGTGAGAGACCGTCCTGAAACAAAGCTTTTGTTGTTGCAATTAAAATTTGAGCTTTAACCCTACCCCTAACGTATCATTCCTTGAAGGAATAAAAATCACCTGTTGCTTTTGATACCTGAGTTTTAGACTAAGATAATTTTATATTGAGAAATGACAGAGTTGTAGACATTTTTCAAACCTTAAAAATAACATTAGTCCAGATCTCATAGGAGTTATTGCAAAATGTGTTGGTTCTCAAAGTATGTATTCAGGATGACACTCAACTACTGCCCCAGACCTTAGTTTAATATCTGTAAAATGACTGAGTTAAATCTAAACACTCAGATTTTGTTGTCTGAATGGTTATTCAGAGAAGGCTGCATTATCAGACACTCACTGAGTCAGAGCTACTGTATGTCCTCTATTCGAATTCAACACCTGCCTTCCAAGGAGAAAGTTCACTTCTCATCTCTTTTTTATTTAGAACTCTCATCTATTGTCATTTCTGTCAGTCAAATAATAAACTTTTACTTTGAAATATGTTCTTACCCTAAAGTTCATGTCAAAGTAACAAATACCAAACTCAAAATAATGTTGTACGCTTATAAACTAGTAAATGCAGTAGTTCAGATGTATGTTGATAGTGTCTTTTTGAACCAAATAACATTGACATTAAGGTCTTTGTTGGTCTAATGTGGGACTGTTATTAAACTTAATATTTTTTCCTTCAGGGAAAAAAGTAAAATTGATGTGGTCGCCACAGCAAATTAACATTTGCAAACACAAAGTGGCTATAATTCAATTTTACAGATATTGAGCAACAATTTTGTGCATACTCATAAGAGCTAACTGATCACGCAATATCTTGTTTTAAACTTTGGCATACATATATGACATTTGTTACAAGTGTAACACTAGATGTTCTCGTACCATGACATTTCAGTCGGATATTTGAAACAAGTACAGGGAACCAGACAAAGAATAATAAAGCTAACCTGTTTTGTATAGCACTTTTCAAGCTCAAGACAACCCAAAGTGCTTTACAGAGGCAAAAAAAATAAATAATCAAAAACATACAACAAAAGTGGACAATAATGAAAACTATCAGAAGTTGAAGCTGATTTTAAAATCAGTTGGATAAATTATAAAAACAGAACAACAAATAAAATTAAATAAATGCTAAAATGGTGGGTTTTAAAATTAGTCTTAAAAGCAGTGAGGGTGGCAGACTCATACCCAGACTGGCATCTAGTTTTACAGGGAAGGAACCTGATAACTAAATCTGGACTTACTGATCCAATGTACAGCAAATAAGTTTTTTTTATTCTGGGAGCATAGAGGCTGAGACTGGTAATATATGGACTGTTGAGGTTGTTGATTTATGATAGAGCTTGACCATTAGGGGTTTTGTAATTCAGTAGTAAAATTATGAAAGTTGCCTTAAAGACAGGCAAACAATTTAAGGAGGCCAATACAGGAGAAATGTGTTCTCATTTTGTGGAACCAATTAAAACTCTGGCAGCAGAGTTTTGAATCAGCTGTACAGGCACCTAGTCAGGACAGCATTACAGTCGTTCAGTCTAGATGAGACAAATAAGCTTGTAAAACTAAGCTAACATTAACAATAAAAATTTGAAATGTTTGAAAATTCCTGTCAAAAAATGTTTAAACAAATTGTTTTAACATTTTGGTGAAATCTAGAACAACACCAGCAGGTGTTAGGCCACAGCTCCTTGGTTTTCATTTGGGTTAATTCTATTCATCTCAAAGACCAAAGCCTTCAGTCAATGAGAGTATATGTAATGTGAAGTCCTCTCCACTTGTGTTTGTGAACCATAGACTATGTTGGGAACTGCAGACACAGCACTGGCAAGCATTAGCATAAATACAATGGATATTTTACTTTCTCATCCTTTTTCAATAATGTTTTTGGAGGAAAAAAAACAGAACAACAAATGGAAAGATGACCATGGATTTTGTTTTATTTGGTTTCAACAAAAGGACAAGCTAAGAATGTTAGCATTTTCCCATCCATTCATCTGCACAGAATAACTGAAAGGTGAACTTATGAAGATGTACAGCAGAAGTGTTGAGATTGTAGTTTTAAGGTCTGCAGTGTAGCTTTAGTGGGTCTTGACTGCGAATGTTCCTAAGGTGTTTTATTATTATTATTATTATTATTATTATTATTATTATTATTGTTATTATTATTATTATTATTTTGTTTGATTTTTTTTTTTTTCTGGCTGAGATAGTTACTGATCAGGACTTTATCCTGACATCACTTGACTTCTCTGAAACAGGATTTTTTTTATTTATTTATTTTTTTGTCTCAGAAGTCATCAGTGTGAGCTTCTTTTTAAATAAAGTATCCATCCATCAATTCGTTCATAGATCTATTTATTCATTATCTGCAGCTTTTTCCGCACTCAAGTCGCAGGGACAGCAGCTTGAGTAGGGAGGCCCAGATATCTCTTTCCACAGCCACCTCTTCCAGCTCTTCCAGGAGAATTCCAAGGCATTCCCAGGCCAGAGACATAATCTCTTCAGCATTTCCTGGGTCTTTCCCGGACTCACTTTCCAGTTGGACATGCCCAGAACACCTCCCTAAGTAGGCATCCAGGGGGCATCCTTACCAGATCCCTTAACCACCTTAACTGGCTCTTCTCGATGTGGAGGAGCAGCGGCTCTACTTTGAGTCCTACATTTCCCACCCTGTCTCTAAAAAAGAGCCCAACTAACCTGTGATGAAAAGCCATTTTGACCGCCTGTATCTGAGATTTTTTTTTTTTTTTCCATCACTACCCAGAGTTTGTGACAGTAGGTGAGGTAAGGAAGGTAGACTGACCAGTAAACAGGGCGCTTTGCCTTGCAGCTTAGTTCCTTCTTTACCAGAATGAACAGATACAGTGTATCGGTTGAATGAACCGATACACAATAATTCAGAGGCCACGCCAATGTGTCTGTTGATCTCATGGCCCATTCTCCTCTCATTCTTGAACAAAGTCACGAGATACTTAAATCCCTCAGTTTAAAGCAGCATCTCACTGCCGGCCAGAAAGGGCAGTCCATCCTTTTCCAACTGAGGACCATAGTTTCAGTATAGGATGATCTGACCCTCGTCCCAGCTGCTTCAGACTTGGCTATGAACTGCTCTACTGAGAGCTGTAGATTATGGCATGATGACACCAACAGGACCACATTATCTGCAGACAGCAAAGAGGTAATTCTGAGGCTACCAAACTGCGCCCCCTCTACCCCCTGGATGCACTGAATAATTCTGTCCATAAAAGTTATACACAGAATCAGGACTTTGATGCCCATGTGTGTCTCATCTGTGCAGCCTGGAGGGGTGTGATTGGGGTTTTCCCCCAGTGTATTATAAGCCTTGCGGGCCACCAGGCTTTCCCTACCCAGCCGCCAGGCTAAGCTCCGCTTGTTTATTGTAAAATACGTCCTTTATAAACGTCTTTTTTTCCACATGCATCAACTTGATGCGCGTGCCAACAGTGGTGCAATCGCGCTGTCCCCGCCCCTGTGTGAGGGCTCCACCCTGTGTTGTGTCGCAGTTTTGTGCACCTCCTAGTTTTTGTAACTTGGCGTGCACCGCACTCCATTCAAACTGGACGATTTTGGTGCTCTAGCGGAGCTAATTCGCCTGTATCAGCTTTTTTATAATCCCTCTATGAGAGATCACAAAGATAATGGTTCAAAACTCATGGAAGGAGATTACTGCTGCAGCCGATAAAAAGGAGTGTTTATAGACCACAGAGGAAAGAAATATTAGTTTGATGATGGGCGAATCACAACTAAAGCAAATAAATCAATAGAAGTCAAACTGAATGCTTTAAGTTTAAACATCCTCTCTCTCTCTATTTTTTATTTTTGCACTCAGTATGCAATAGGCCTCTGTCTCAGCTACTGCCTTGCTAAATTTCAGCTCCATATGTCTAAAAATGACTGAGTTAAAGCTGAAAGAAGGTTCGATGATTAAAAAATGGCCAACATTGGCAGTTGTCGACAAGCATCATAAAGGGCTGGTCCTTGACAGGTGAGGAGTTCATGTGTGAAGTTTGAACTTTCTGCT
>NC_051445.1:29201261-29214115 GCF_001649575.2 Kryptolebias marmoratus
GCGTGGCGGCGGCGGCAGCAGCAGCAGCAGCAGCAGCAGCAGCAGCAGCAGCAGCAGCAGCAGCAGCTTTTCCGAAACAAAGTCGACATGGTGGATTTGAACAAACCCATGGAAGTCGATTGATTCGGGTTTTTTTTTTCCCTTTTACTACTACCACACGCACGCACGCGCACGCACGCACGCACGCGCACGCGCAGACAAAGAACAGAGACAAAGACAAAGGACAGAGACAAAAAAAAACAAAACATCATCGACGATTTGTTTTTTTTTGGCGTTTATTTGTGTGTGGGAGGGAGGGAGGGGGTGGGGTCACCCGAGACCCCGAGGACGCCGCGTGAGGGTTAAATGCATCTATAAAAGCACAGAAAGAAGTGAGGGGTGGCTTCTAGAGCTGATTTGTGCTAAAACAAACAAACAAACAAACAAAAAAGTAAAAAAAAAACCCGGAGACACCGTTTTCCCTCATGCCACTCTATGAGAGCTTTTTGTTTTCTTTAAACCCCTCCGTCCAGAGAGCAGTGACGTCAGAGGTTAGGTTAGGTGGGGGAGGGGAGGACAGCACGCAGGTGTCTCCAAGCCGGAGTCTGAAATGTTTGCTGTCCAACGAAGCGACTGGTGTTATGCCCAGAAACGCATGCCTGCACAAATTTGCATCTCCTGTCGCGGGAGCGCGCATCGCTCTAAGCTCTCGCATATCGACGAGAAAACGGACTAAAATATGACCGAAGAGGAACTTTTAAAGATATTTGTAACATTATCACGTTTCTTAATCCCAAAAATGGTGGGTTTTATTTTGCAAATTACTTGAAATAAATACGGTTTTTACACCTTTATTGACACATATGAGTCGAACTTTTTTCAGTTTGTGTCTGTTGTAAACGTTCTCCGCAAATGGTTTGAAATTCTCCGCTTTGTCTTTTGATACCATAATAGCTTAAAAGCATTACAAAACAGAGGCCCATTATGTAGAACATTTTATATAATGCTTAACTTTCTAGTCTGTTAATGTAGGAGGGAATGCATTTTAATTTATGAGCCTGAAAATATTTGCATCTATCCTGTTGATATGAAACTTATAGCATTAGCTCAGAGAACAAGTGTCATTACGTAGAAAAGGTGAAATCCTTTCAGCTCTTTATTTCCCCCAATTAGCACAGGGATGCATGTTTTGGCAATATGGATTTCCAGCCTGCCAAAATATGCATGCCCTCTCTATCCTCCTCAAATATTATCCTATTGATATAAAACTTATACCTGCAGTTCATGGAACTATTCTGGTTATGTAGAAAAAGTTATTTCACCCTTAACTCTTTATTTCTCCATGTTAGCACAGGGATGCATTTTGGGGCAATATGGATTTCCATCCTGCCAAAATATGCATGCCCTCTCTATTCTCCTCAAATATTATCCTACTGATATAAAACTTATACCAGCAGTTCATGGAACTACTCTGATTGTGTAGAAAAAAATATTTATCTCTTAACTCTTTATTTCTCAAATTAGCACAGGGATGCATTTTTGGGCCGCTCTGTCGCTCATATTTTTCTCTCTGCGCTCTTCGTCTGTGCTGCAGAGGGAGATAGACTAGCATTCTCGGTCTTTCTGCATTAGCTTCCAGCCGCTGTAGCAAGCTAAGTGCATAGTTAGCCGTAGTAGAACTAATCAAACTATTCAGTTTGACTCTTTTCATTCTGGTTGGTCTTTGTGGTCTGTGTTCTTGTTATTTTCATTTGAAAATATGGATCCAAAGCTTTTTGAAACAATTTTCGAAAAGCGAACAACTACAAAGTTGAAGGCGAGTATTATTTTGAACTCTTCTGTAATTTTATCTGTTGTTTTTCTGAATGTATTACTTTAAATACATTCCCATTGTTTCTGTTATGTGAATGGAATATCAACAGTGCAGGGTACAGTCTTAATTTTTTTTTTACAGGTACTCAAATCATTTCTTAGCTTAAACGGTGAGAAAATTAACTGAATTATATTACGTGTTAGTTGTAATTGTACAAACCAAATTAAATTTTTGAATTGACATTTATTATAGAATTAAGGTGAAATGGATACGTCAAATTCTATATTTTGTTTTGAATACCAAATTGTTACTTTGATATGGCATATAAATATACTCTGTGCTTTAAATTAATAAATTTTTCAAAAACGTTTTGATCAGACTCATTTAAAAATAAATGTTTTCTGTTACTAATTTGTATGTGGTAGGACAAGATATCTTCTATTTGAAAGGACAGGGAAGACAACAAAAAGTAAAAGTTGTCTGTGGTGCCGAAAAAAGCCAATGAGATCTTGGATTTCCATGCAAGCGCCTCAGGCGGTCACACTGGCCAAAAGAAAACAAGAGATGCCATTTCTAAACATTTCTAATGGCCTGGAATGACCAGAGACATAAATAAATGGGTAAACACATATAAAATAATTTAATACATGCATAAAAAATATATGTATTAGATTATATTATATATAGATTATATTATATTATATATATATAATATAGATTATATTATATTATATATATATATATATATATATATATATATATATATATATATATAATATAAACTTTTCAAATGCTATCACTTCTGCAGGTATCAGAGTGTGCTGCTTGCCAGTCTGCAGGCCATAAAATAAAGGACACCAGTGAGCATACTCCAATAAAGGTATTAATAATGAAACAATTAAAGGACTATAGTATGTTACTCTATGCTGACATCCATAACATAAGGCAGAATTAGATGCTTAGATTCAAACTATTGTGTAAGTTTTTCCTCTCTTTGCATATAGGTTTCACAACCATTTGAACTTATTGGTATGGACCTTATTGGAAAACTCAAAACCACAGAAAGTGGAAACCAGTACATCTGTGTGATGATAGATTATTACACAAAATGGACACAGGCATATCCAATTGCCTGTAAGACTGCTGAAGAGGTCACAAAACAAATTCTTAAATTTGTATTCCAATTTGAAGCCCCCCAAAAAATTTTGACTGACCAAGGGACAGAGTTTGTCAATTCGGTAAAGTTGTATTTCATCAACATTTATTTAATTATGTCATGCATTTTTTGACTTATGAATTTGTTATGGTTGTGACAGATAAATAAGAGTGTCTGTGAAAAACTCGGAATCAAAAGGAGTCTCTGTGCACCATACCATCCACAAACAAATGGTTTGGTTGAAAGGATGAATGCCACTATCCAAAGGTAGCTGATATTCATCTACAAGAAAAGTCCCAATTTCAGAAGTTAAATCATATTATAATGTCAAAATAAAAATGTTTCTGTTCAGGTCTCTGTGCAAGCTTGTGGGGTCTAAACCCGAAAGCTGGGATGACTATCTCGATGCGGTCATGTTTGGACTACGGGCCAAAACACAGATGACCACGAAGTTCTCACCTTTTTTTCTTACGTTTGGACGTGAAGCACGATATCCTTAAATATGAGGTTTGAAACACTCAAAAGTAAAAGAAAACAGTGACATTTAAATTGTGTTACAATTTCATATCTATTACACATGTACTTCAAGTCCGACATTAGTGTGTGTTATAGATCAACATCACTGTTGAACAGGTTGTGGAGGAAGAGACAGTAACAGAATGCTTAAAAAATTTGGATGCAATTAAAGAGGTCATGGAGGCCAATGTGACCAGATCAACAACAATGACAGAAAAAAGGCTTCGCTTAGCGAGCAGAAGTGTGTCATTCAGTGTGGGAGAGTTGGTTTTGAGGCTAAATGTGAGGAGCCAACAAAGAAAAGGGGGAAAGTTGGAGCCAAACTATCTTGGACCATTCAAAATATCAGCCCTCCAGGGAATGAGTGCTGACCTTATTTCAGAAAATGGAGCACTCTTTAAAAATATCAGTATTGACCATCTCAAACACTTTCATCCAGAAGATCCTAGTATTCCACATAAGATAACCACACAAAAAACAAAACAAAACCACCTCTCCTCAAGACCCTCCAACCACCTCTCCTCAAGACACTCCAACCACCTCTGCTACAGTGCCTCCAACCACCTCTCCTCAAGACCCTTCAACCACCTCTGCTACAGCGCCTCCAACCACCTCTCCTCAAGACCCTCCAACCTCCTCTCCTCAAGACCCTCCAACCACCTCTCCTCAAGACCCTCCAACCACCTTTGCTACAGCGCCTCCACCCACCTCTCCTCAAGACCCTCCAACCACCTCTCCTCAAGACCCTCCAACCTCCTCTCCTCAAGACCCTCCAACCACCATGTCTGACACTATTTTAAAAGGTATAATGACATGTGGAAATTACAACTATATAACATAGGAATGTTAAACTCCAAAGCTGGACACCTCATGGGTCAAGAGTGATTAGTGTTGATTTCAAGGCAACAAAATCAAAGGCCAAAGTCACAGATGACCTTGTGCTCCAACTATACAACCATGTAACAGAGGAAAATTAAGCTGTGCAGTTGGAAACCTCTTAGGTCAAGGATGATCACGATTAATTTCAAGGTCATAGAGTCAAAGGTCAACATCACAGTTCACCTAGTGCTCTAACTATGCAATGGTGTAATGTAGAAATGTCAAACTGCACAGCTGGACACCTCATGGGTCAAATATAATTCCTGTTGAATTCAAGGTTCATTGGGTCAATGGTCAAGGTCACAAGTAACCCCATTGTTAAAAACATATCTATGTTCCTACATGTGACCCTTTTGTTACCTCTGCCAAGAAAGTTATTTTGTCAGTTGTGTTTGTTGGTTTGTTTGTCTGTCTGTTATCAAGGTCACATAAACCCTAATAAACAAATTTCAATGAAATTTTCAGAAAATGTTGGGGTCATCACAAAAAACTATGGATTAAATTTTGGTGGTGATCTGCATTATAATCTGGATTGCACAATTTTTTTTAAGCATGCTGTGGCCTTGGCAGAGGTATGTGCTCTCTGAGTGCTTCTAGTTGTATTTGGGGTTCTTATTAGTAAAAGATTATGTTCACAGACAGAGCATTTTACTGACAGTTTATGCTGAAACTGAACTCATCACCTGCTGCAGGTGATGAATTGAGTCTCTGATACCATGGTTATCTACCAGAGTCAAAGAAATCATCTTCTGTGATTCTGAAAACTCACTTTCAGTTCATCATAGCAGCTAAACTGGTAATCCTCTTTTTAAAAGAAGTATGATATATATTTATACCTTCCACTGTTTTAAAAGTTCTGCTTATGCTGTCTTATATCTCTGTGGGCATGAACTGTATCATTACTTAAGAAACCTGATCTTGATATAGGAGTTTTGGTAAAGTATACATTTCACCTTTTGTGGAACCTTATTCTATACATACACAAGAGGGTAAAACT
The DNA here is from genome assembly GCF_001649575.2 of Kryptolebias marmoratus. NCBI lineage: Eukaryota > Metazoa > Chordata > Actinopteri > Cyprinodontiformes > Rivulidae > Kryptolebias > Kryptolebias marmoratus. The sequence continues at coordinate 29,206,602 of NC_051445.1, forward strand.
TGAGCAAACACTGAAAAAATGTTCAGCTAAAGGCTCAGCTGTTTGGGTTGGAGCTTCCAATATATGTGTTCACGTATATTGGATGAGTCTGACCCCAGGACTAGATTTCAGCTTGTAACCTCTCCGATGCACATGAGGAATATCAACCGGCCTCGTACAGACAGCTAGGCCCTTACAGCGTTAGCCTAATAAATTGTAGAACTAATTTGTCCCTGGTTCAATTTAACTGCTAAAGCATTATATGTGGCTAAAGGCAGTGTAGTCTTGCAGCTCATACTGAGAAATGTTTGTGTGTGTTGTTGCCCGGGGTAAGTTAAACTGGGTCATGTCATGTAGTGTATACTACTGTGGTTTAAAGAGAATGTTATTTTTATTGTAAGACACACTGCAGTTTACTCATGTGTAGAGGAACCACACTGTTGCAGGCAAAAAAAACAAAAAAACATATTATGTTCATTCACACAAAATAGAAAAAAAAAACTGATAAACTGATAAAGTTCATATTAAACAGGATCTGAGTCATGACCGAGGGCGACCCTCTGAGAGATTGTTTCTCTACAAATCTAATCATTATTTGTAATTAAAGGCCTTGCATCCTTTGAATGAATGCATATTACCTGTCACCTTTTATGCCAGAGAGCGAGAGAGAGCTAGAGAGAGAGGACTTCATTTGCAGACTATAAACAATAAAATAATGAATGACTCAACTACTACACCAAACTTGAGCTAAATATCTGTCAAATTGACTAAAATTTAGCTATTTTTCTGTTGGCTCAGTTTGATTAGCAGTAGTGGCCATCTTGAATTAGGTTGACTACAACTGCAAATAATATTAATAATAATAATAACAATAATAATAATGAATTTATTTGTGTAGCCCGGGAAATACGTCACAGGACACAATAACTGGGGTTCTTAATGTGCAGTATACTTTATTATCAGTTAGGACAGACTGAACAAAGCTGTCTTGCTCCTTACTATTGTTCCCGATCTCTCATGGTCCTTAATTTAATTTGTGGAAGGTGGAGGAGATTATCGTTGTGTGACCAGAGTGAACGGGTGGATGAATATGGAACAACAAGGTCCTTCAGATAATCAGGTGAATTTCTGTTTATGCATTGATAGGTAAGGAGAGCAATATTGTATTATATTGATAATAGGAAGCCAATTGTGAGGATCTGGAGTTATACTGTCTCCATCTGCTGGCGAATCCGAGCACTCTTCCACCACAGCTGCATCTCATCTACCTGACGAGCTGAACCAGCATTTAAGCCTTCGGCTAAATCCAGGTCTTCGCTGGAGCATTGCGCTTAATGGGTCAGATGTTCAACCTAGGTTTAGGATTGATCCAAGTTTTTGCTTTGCTAACCCCTTTGCCTGGTTCTTATGCTTTGTGCTTCAGGACTGTGGTGTGGTGCCTTGTAAATACCTGTCTGGACGACACGGTCACTTACCTGTGGAACCGCCGGCCGTGGAACATTGGAAGCTCCTCCTGGAAAGCTCACAGTGGGACGTCATCTCCTCCAAGCCTCTTCCATCTCCCTCACCTGTAAGAAAGAAAGAACTGTTAACAATAATCGTCCATTTGTCAACAATTCAATCTGAACCACAGACCCACCTGGCTCCCTTCCTTCCGTGGCAGATCCTCCTGGTCACATTACCTGTTTCACCTGTAAATAGTGTAAATAAACTACTACGTCTCCGTGTGTGGTCTCTGGCTACGCTCTTCATGGCAATCCTGGTTTATGTCACCAATGGAGGTTCTGAAAAATGGGTGTAATATGTTCAGATTTACAAGCTCTCAGTCAAATCCTGGCTGCGCTGTTTTGAGGTGTAGATGTATTTAACAATTACTTTTTGAGAATTTTACTAAGATTCATCTAGTGATTCATAAAATATTTTGCTAACAGACAGACAATGTTGATTTTTTTACAGTTATTGCCAAAGGTTTATGTGAACATGATGTGGTGCGCTTAAAAATGTCACCACATTATTTTGGTTATTTTGTCATTTTGAAATATTTTTTTATATTCAGTTTATATACATTTAAAATAATGATAAGAGAAAAAAAACAACTAACGTTCTGTCTGCATTTCGGCATATTAATCTGCCTGTATTCAGTGCTTTCCTGAGGTAAGTGGGAGAAGTAGTGGTAGAGCAAAATCTTTGTTTGAGAGGCATTGCCTCCAGGTTGACTTCCGGTTTGCCGCAATCTGGATGTTATTTCTCTCTTCTGTTTTATTATTGTTAAAGTACGTGGTTAAAAACACACCAAAATTACTCTGTAACATGTTTACATATTATTACATACGTAATATTTTATCACAAGAGAGGAGCCTGATATCAACAACCTGGTATCAGTGACATCAACAAGAGTGGCAAAACAAGCCTCATATTCTACTTTTAGAATCTCTAGGAACCACAAGTGAATCTGTAGTCTGAGAGTGAAGTGCTTTGTTAATAAAATATGAAACATTAAATTCTTTAATATAAGGTGGAGATGGTACAGTTCAACTTTGTTCCAATAAAGTTGTATCTTCTATCTTCTACATTTACTGTTTATTCATCTACAGTAATTGGTGCCTTTTTTCTGCCTACATGTTGACAGTTGCATATGCAGTGTTGCTAATTTCTCATTAGATATGGAAAGTAAAAAATACAAAAGTAAAGTACAAAAATAATATAACTAAGTAAAAATGCAGGTACTTTCTTGAAATTTTACTCAAGTACAAGTAAAGTTACAGGTAAAAAAGTAAAGAGACAGTCATTGAAAATTTACTTTGAGCCAAAGTTATTTAATTGTTATAATATTGGGAATATTGTTTTGTTTCTTTATTTATGTTTATTTGTTGTTGTTGATCCTTTGTGTAGTTTTAGTTTTATAAGTTCTTGAATAGTTTTGATCCCTGTGTTCCCTGACATTATTCACTCACTCTCCCTCAGTAGTTCCCATGTCAGTCTGCTTTAACCACCCACACCTGTACCTTGTTTATAATTAGTCACCTGTGTCCACCTACACATCACCCTCTGCCTTCAAAGCCTGTTCATCTTCCTCACTTACTCACTGGTTTGTTGTCGTTCACATGTGCTGTCTGGATTTTCTCACATCTCGCCCCTTGTGTTCCCAGTAATTTGGATTTTTTTTAGTTTTGCTATCACGGGAGCTTTTTGTTTTTGCTTCTTTTTTTTAAATATATAGTTTTTCTTTGAAGCTCCTCAGTGTTGTCTGCATTTTGGGTCCAAATTCTCCAACCACCAATCATGACAGTTGGTGGTGCCACTGGTCTTCAGAGCATTCTAGCACTACTAGATTAATACCAGATCTGTTGGATCCATTTCTTTTTTTCCCACTTCCTAATAACAGCCCTTTTAAAAAGCATTTACTAATGCTTTGTAAATAATTTATTCATGACTTTGTAAATACTTTATAAAGCATTAACAACCATTCATTCATTCAAGCAGGCTCGCTATTTGGAAAGACCAAATTCTGTACTTTTATTCATAAATGCAATTTATTGCAATCTACTTTTTAAACTTAACTTTATATGCCAGAACAAACTTTGTACATAAAAATGCTTATACATGCAAGTAACTTACTGACAATTTACTGATTAAAATTTAAACCATGAAGAAATCAATAAAAGCACGTCACTTTATCTTGCCAATAAGTGAGCCACTTTCAGTGTATGGAGAGTGTTTCACAACTGCTTCAGAAATGATAACTAATGATTTATAAAGTGTTTACAAACTAATAAATAACATTCATAAAGCAATAATAAATCCTTTTTAAAGGGGCTCTTATTAGGAAGTGGCACTAATCTCAGGAACAAGAGATTTCTGTCCCAGAGTGTAATCTTAGGAGCAGCTAAAAAAGCTCCCAGGCTTTGGTTAGACAACCCAAGCATGAAATAAAGTGGAACTGCCCATGTGGAAAAAGTAAGACAAGAAAAACATTTTTTAAAATATGTATACTATATCTATAATATTAAAAACATTTGTTTGAAAAAAAAAACATTCCTTTACATAGACCTTAATGAATTTAGATTGAATATTCATAAAGAATATGAGTGGCTCCAGAAGCCTAATATTAAGATCTAATTTTTTTGCATCTTGGATGGCACCTGTTGTTTGTGAGCTTACAGTAGATGGCAGTGTGACTCAAGCTAACTCCCATCATTTCTGTTCCTTTCCCTCTTGCAACCCAGCCCAGTGCTCTGAAGCTGCATCCTGCCTCTCTAATGGAATGTCAAGAAAAGGCAGCGTTGTGTCTGCCTGTTTGAAATACACAGCGAGTTCAAACAATTCACTTCCCTGTTTTAAAAAAGAAAATGGAAGCATTGCTATGAATCAGATGGTGTTCTCATTCAGAACTCTCCTTGGTTGTTATTCATACTGCTCACTACTAAAACAAGAAATGAAAAAGGTCATTCCCTAAAACAAAAAAAACCTTTTATTAGTCTTTAAATATCTGGTAAATCCTGTTAAGTAAACAGTATGATAAGCGGACAGTGATTCTTGTCCAGTTTAAGTATGCGAAGAAAAGAGAATTTGGTGTCACATGCTGTTTCTCATCTCGTTCATCACATTCCATTACTGCGTCCTTGCTTCAGAGCACACAGATTTTGGTGTGATTGAGTATGACCTTACATGATAGGACTGTCACTGTCCTGAGATCAGGCTACTTGATCTTTAATAAGAAATATATGGAAGACAATAAGGCCTCAGCCCATGTACACAGCGAAGGAAACACGTTACTCTCTATATGTGAAGCGCTGCCCTGGTACCTTTTTACTGCAAAAAATATCTACTGTACATGTTCGGAGGTCTAATTAGGGGCACATTATGTTCCAGGAGAGTTCAGTTCCCTCAAGCATGAAAAGAGCATAAACTTCAGTTTTGGTAAGTGGACTGTACTTATATAGTGCCTTTTTTCAAGCCAATCAGGCCACTCAAAGTACTTTACAACATACTCTGTCCTCATTTACACATCCACACACACATTCATATAGCACTCTACTACATCTAGACAAAGATAATCTGAAAAAATCATTCTATAGCGTCTAATCAGTGCTTTAGATCACATTCATACATCAGTGAGGCATATCAGAGGCAATGAGGGGTTCAGTGTCTTTTCCAGTGACACGTCAACATGAGGAAAATTTTGGGTCTGTCAGGAAACAAGTATTTAATCCTTTCAGAGGAATTTCACCTCACTACTTCGTTTACCTCATCGGAACTTGGATGTTGCAGAAAAGACAGACACATAAATGAGTCTCAGACCAGAGGTTCAGTCATTAATCATACATTTATTAAGCATTCATCTAAATGGAGACAGACAACTTACCAAATCCGGAGAACCCCGCCACACATGCCAAAATCAGGAGTTGTGTCTGCAGTGGTTCTTTTTTCACCTTCTTTTTATACTATAAACCACACCCAAGACCAGGGTTTCTGCACACAAACAGCTGCAGCAGCTTGTTTTTCCGTCTCAAGGATGGCTTCCTAATCTCACTCGCCCATGTCATGATGTCCTGGAGTCTTCGGCCTCCCTCACCCCCCTTACACAGCTTTTCTTTTGTGATTCTGCCCCATTCATTAATTAAGCACATATGTTTTATTTTAATACTTAGTTTGTACATTTTATTGTATCATAAGCTAAGCGTAACATCATTTTAGCAATCAAAGTTTGATTATACTTCACAATTTCCCCCTTTTGACCCCATTCAACATGGGGTCACTAAAGCAAATGACGTTGCCTCGCTTCCCCCTCAGGTGGCTCCTCCAGTGCCAACATATGATAAGGTGATGGGTTGTGAACCCCACTCCCCAATAGCCAAGAAAGTAGCAATAGCAATTAACAAAGTAATGAAAAAAAAAAACCCTTCCAGTGACCGAGGATTCTCGAGAGCCAATCGTCGAGCGGGTTATCAATACCAGAATATTCGTGCATGGTTTTGCTGAGAGCTTTGAGTCCCTCAAGGGTACGAGTGGCGCTGCGTTATTAGGAATGAAAGTGCAACATATTTCGCAGAACATAGCACATACTCCCCCCTTTTCTGCTAAAAGCATGTCAGCAAAACCAAGCTCTTCCTGTCACCCTGAGAATAAAAATAAGTTAACCTCATGTTTAGATCTTATTGATGTCAGATGTCCAAAAGAGAAACAAATGCATATTTTTTATCACTAAATTAAGTCCCAACAGGCCACTACCTTGTGACAGGTTGTGACACCACAGTTCTTACCCTTTTACCTCTTACTCTGCTCCTACACTCACTCACAAGAAATGTCTTCCGGACCAGAGTTTCTCAAATTTACGGATGGAATGGATCAACAAGTTCGCCTCGGCACGACTCTCCTTAACGCTAACATAGCAGACCTCATTTCATCTAAGCCACCTGCCTCTGACTTCCCTGAGGATTCAGCACTCTGCATTTCTGAGGTCTGAGACCGGGGTCCAGATATTATCTTTACACCCGTCTTCCTCCAGAATGTGTCTGGCCCCCCGGCACCGCATAGCAGGACATTACCTGTCCGGATCACTACGAGAAAAGTTACAAAAAACAGAAATACAAAAAACAGCTGTATTAATTCAAACCTCAGACTGATCCCCTGCCTAAAGGAACCTCAGACTGAAGAACTTTCAGCCCCCAAGTCACTTAAACTGGCTCTTTTAAATACCAGATCTTTCTGTGCTAAAGCTCTATTAATTAATGATTTCATCACCGAGCATAATATTGATGTTTTATTTCTGACAGAAACATGGCTGAATGACAATAATGAAGCAATCGTACTAATTGAATCAGCGCCTCCTACGTACAATTTGAGAAGAGAAAACACAAAAAAGGGGGAGGCGTGGCTTCAATATTTAAGAATACCATAAACTGTAGTAAAATCTCTTTGGGAAATTTCACGTCTTTTGAGTATCTTGGAATTGAGGTAAAAGGCCACAAACAAACTTTGACACTAACTTTATACAAAACCAAAACATATGGGAAAAAATTCTTCACAAACTTGAATGAGCTTCTATCTCTCATATGCATTGATTATGATTGTTTAATAATTGTCGGNTGATTTCAACATTCATGTTGACAGTCCCCAAGACCGAGGGGCAAAAAATCTGTTTAGTATATTAGAGAGTTTTGGTCTAACACAACATGTCAAACAAGCAACACACACTCAAGGTCATACACTGGACCTGGTTATCAAGGGTGTGAATATTTCCAATGTCTCTGTAACTGATGTCGCCCTGTCAGATCACTTTGCTGTTATCTTTGACAGTTCTTTATTATTATTATTGGGGCCTGCCAGCAGTGCATAGAGAGCAGCAAGGCATTGTACTGCCTCATGCAATGCATGCAGGCCTCTCTTACTCTACACCGAATAAGGTGTCTCTTTATTGGGGCCAGCCAGCATTGTACTGCCTCATGCAATGCATGCAGGCACGTCTTACTCTACACCGAATAAGGTGTCTCTTTATTTATTATTCTTCAGTTACCCTTAATGCAGCCCGAACC
>NC_051445.1:29214215-29215785 GCF_001649575.2 Kryptolebias marmoratus
AGGAGGAGCGGGGAACCCGAAGATGCCGTTCATGAATGCGAAAGTACACAAACACAACGACGAACGAAATTAAACGTTTTTGTTTCCCGTATGGGTTGTTCTTTTTTCTTTCTGTCTGTCTTTCTTTCCGTCCTATCCTCTCCCCTCGTCTCGTTGTTAGTAGTAGCAGCAGCGAGGCGAGGCGAGGCGAGGCGAGCGACGGTACGTGGGAGTACGTCACCGCGGTGTTTTTCGTATCATTTACGCCGACGCTTGATTTTACCTCGGGTATTTCGTTCAAATTTTAAAAATAAATAAATAAATGGCCAAACGGAGAGTCAAGTGGACGTCGGCTCCCACCGCCGAACCGCTGCTGTTTGTGTTCAGGCGTCGTCGCAGACGCAGCCTCCTCGAAGTTTCTTCTTCTTCTTCTTCGTCGGATAATGACGACGACGACGATCAGAAAGAGACAGGCGAGGACAAACGGTCGGACGACGACGAGGACGCGTCTTCGTCTCCTCCACCTCCTTCCTCCGACGAAGAATCCATCTTGTCGCCGTCGGACGAAGAACATGAAGAACCTCTTCATTCTTCTCCTCCTCCTCCTCCTCTTCTTCCTCCTCCTCCTCCTCTCATGCCGTCGAGACGAGGATCCGTGATGTGGCGAGTGCAACCTTTTGAGGTTTCTTCCGACCCGACGACGGTGTCGTCGTCGTCGCGCCATCGTTGTCCTTCTCATCGTCCTCGTCCTCCTCCGGGACCGACGCCGCTGGCCAGACGCGCCGTCACGGCGGAGACGTCGGGGCCGTCGGCCGCGTTCGCGCTGTTCTTCGACGCGAGCCTCGAAGATCGAGTGGCGGCCATGACGAACCTGGAGGCGAGCCGCCGCGGCCTCAAACCCCGCGAGGGCTGGCGACCCATGGGTCGCGCGGAGTTTCGAGCGTACGTGGGTCTGCTGCTGCTGGCGGGCGTGTACAGGTCGCGGAGCGAGGCGTGCGAGAGCCTGTGGCACCCCGAGATGGGCAGGGGGGTGTTCAGGGCCACCATGCCGTTCAAGATGTTCCGCGCGTACTCGGCCGCCATGAGGTTCGACGACCGCGACACCAGGGATGTCAGGCGACGGCGAGGCGACAAACTGGCGCCAATCGGAGAGCTGTGGCGAGAGTGGACCCACCGCCTGCTGCTCATGTACGAGCCGGGCGAGGACGTCACCGTGGAGGAGCGGCTGGTGCCCTTCAAAGGTGACGAGTAGCTTTTTTAAAAAAAAAAAAAAAAAAAAAAAAAAAAAACAAAAACACCGAAGAGAAAACGAAAACGGCTCACTCTGTTTATTTTTTTCTTTTTCTTTTTTTTTTCTTCCTTTCTTTGCGCCCGTCTTCTTCTTCATCATCATCATCATCATCTTCATCATCTTTTCTTCGCGTGCACACGCACACGCACGCGCACACAACCATCATCATCATCATCATCATCATCATCATCATTAATCATCATCTTCTTTTTTCTCGAGGCGAGAAGGTCGCTGCTCGTTCCGACAGTACATGCCAGACAAACCGGCCAAGTACGGACTCAAGTTGTGGGTGTGTTGCGA
>NC_051445.1:29217945-29230506 GCF_001649575.2 Kryptolebias marmoratus
AGAGAGAGAGAGAGAGAGAGAGAGAGAGAGAACGTCTACGTGTTGTTTTCCGACTCCACGGTTTCTCTCTTCCCCGTCGGACCCCTCGGTACGCAAAGTGGGGTCGAATCGACCCCGTCCATCCTTCCTTCCTTCCGACGACGGAGGACAAAGGTGTTGGTGGCGGTGTCGCCCCCGCCACCCGCCGTCGTCTTGTAGCGATACAAGACGCGCGCGCGAACGCTGCGGCGGGGGTCGATCGGACCCCCCCGTGCCGTCGTCTTGTAGCGACACACAAGGGTTAAAATAAAAAGTGTCAAAGTAAGCTTGTGATTTGTGACAACAGTTTATTTTAAAACAGACATTTTTATTTACTGAAAAGGCTGTTTTTTTTCCCCCTAGATAAATGGTTTCTGGCTGCCAGCAATGATATGATGAAACTTATGGCAGGATGTTAAACATTAAACTCAAGGAGTAAATTAAAAAAAAAACTGTTTAATGAAAACTATTTAATGTAAGTCAAGCCTAATATAGATTTACAACTAAATTTAATACAGTAAAACTGTCATAAAATATTAAGGAAGCATACAAGTGTCTTCACAGTGTAAAAAATATTAGTGTTACTTTTTTTATTTTTCATTAAAGGAGTCTTCCCAAGGGATCAATGAAGTTACTACCCCCAAATTAAAGTATACAGTAAGCAGTTAAACAGTAAATAGGAAATATAAATCAGACTCAGATTTGTCTGTATAATCATTATATGTACAGCTAGAAGCACTCGGAGACTTCCGCCAAGACCATAGGGTCAATTAAAAGAATGTAGGATCTGGATTGTGATTTGCATCACCACCAAAATTTAATCACAAACCCAAAACATTTACTAAAAATTTCATCAAAATATGTACATTAGTTTTTAAGTAATCTTGCTAATAGTTGGACAAACAGATGGACAAACCGGCCAGCACTACCAAAAACATAACTTTCTTGGTGGAAGTTATGTGGAAGGTAATAATTATACATCTTTATAAGGTGCACCTTCAAAGAAGACCTGCAGACTTATTTAATAGATATCTTTAATCATACTCGTATGATGAACAAGACACAACATGCATCAACATTTGCTTGTTCAACTAAAAACCAACAACAACAAAAAACAAAAAGAAGAACAATTCAAACAGAATGGCTTGTGACCCATACAGGTGGAAACAATTCAGGGGGACAGACCAGAGAGTGTACAGACACTCTTGTACAGGGGGTGGCTCCATAGCTGTTCAGTCAGACAGGGCTGTTAAGAAAGAAGTTGTCAGCTGAGAACGGCAGGAGCCATGATGCTTGGCTCTGCCAAGGAGTTCTGTTCTGGCTATGAAAGCTATAGCCTAGGTAGCTAATGCTGTCATGTGGAGTTCAGGTGACAGCTTGGATATTGTAGAGTGGTGCTTGGCTGTAGGCTTGGGTATTATGGCTTAGAGCTGGAAACTCTGGTGCTGTGTGGGTGCTGGTGCAAAGGAGTGGGACTGTGGTGCAAAACAACAAGACTGAATGAACCAAATTAAAGCTCATGGGTTGCGACTGCTGCTTGGTTGTGGTGCTTAACAAAGACTGTGACTCATTCTCAACTAAGGCTTTGATTATGTCCAGATTGTTCTTCATAATTAGAAAATCCAGTACCTGGGGTTTGAAGAGTTTAAAAGACATTACACAGAATCTTAAATTTTCTCCTCACAAGTAAACGCATGTGGAGGTGGTTTTGAAAATTAGAATGCCACTTCTGTGACAGGAAAAAAACTGGTGTATAAAGTTGAGTGAGACCAACTACATTTAGCTAGGTGCACCTCCACATATATTGTTCACTTTAAACCCAACTTAAGTAAAAGTGCTGGACTTTCTCCTACTCCACAGGTGCTCTGTGGAAGAAGTGTTGGGAGGGTGTGAGGATACTCACAATCACTTTGCTCAATGTAGCAGTGTTGTGGTTTTCTTCAATGAGTGAGAGAATTGTCTCTCCGCAGCTTCAACGTACATAAGTAAAAAATTATTAACAGCTGTTCAGATGACCCACCCTTATTGATTGTATGTGTGTGATAGATGCTGTCGCGAGATTCAGCCATTTTTCTTAAGAGACTTTAATATCTATGTGGGCAACAACATAACTACTTGGAGGGTTGCTCAGTGCAAAGGACACGGGCTGAGATTCCATCTTGACCAGCAGCTTTGCCGGTGTTGAATCTGTTAATAGTCCTTTTCACATTTGCAACAAAAACAGCGAAACATACATCATCCAGTGCAGTGAGATCATGCATTTAGTTCATCTGTGGGCAACACACTGGCATCGGTGAATGAACAGGCTTGTGGTTTATAATCTGTTTGTGTCAAAATTCCTCTCCACAACCTGTGCATCTCACGTGCAAAATTAGGAATCTTGCGACAAATCTCTGAATTCCTCCACAGTTTGTAGTTTGGAATAGAACAGACAGTTTTTCATGAAACACAATCCTCCACATAGGTTCTGATGAAGTCTGTGACCACTGTCCCGCACTCATCCAAATCAGAGGAAGAATTTCTGAACATGTCCCAATCTATACAGTCAAAACAATCCTGCGGTTTGTCCTTCGCCCTTACGTGTCCAACACTGTACCCTGTGTGTCACCAGCACCTTGCGCTCAAGCTTTGTTTGTAAACAGGGAGCAACAGCATGGGTACACGGTCCCATAAACTCATATGTGCTTGCAGTAGAGAGCAATACCACTTTTTGTGTGCGGTGTAGAAGTTGTCCAACGTGTTCTCACCACGAGTTGTGCTGATGGTATTTGAGGTAGTCCTCAGATCTGCCAGGTCATAGTCTACAGATTTTATAGACAGTCCATTGGGGTTCACTTTCAAGTTGCTGGTAATGAGTTTGTAGAGTTTGTTCTGTGAGAGCTCAGTGTTCAACAGCAGTGGAACATAAACTGCTGCCATGAACACCACATTGAACTCTCTGGGCAGGTAGAAAAGCCTGAACTTGCTCTGTAGTTATTCAAAGTCCAAAGTGCAATTCTTTGACATTATTTCCATGTCTGTGTACCATGAGTTGTTGATCAGAAAGCAGATACAGCCTCCTCTTTTCTTTCCCAGTGATTCTGTGTAATCAGTGTGGTAGATTGTGAACCCCTGTGGCTGGACTGCAAGGTCTGGCTTGCATGTGGTCAGCCATGTCTCAGTAAAACAGAAAGCGCAGCACATCCCCAGCTCTCTTTGGAATTTCAGTCTACCTCTGAGATCCTCCAGTTTTCACAGAGCGTTGGAAGGAGGAACATCTTATCCTGCTCTCTCCCGTCCTAATTTGATAATAGCTATTATAAGCTAAGTTTTTAAAGTTATTTAGAATTTTTATTTTAACTACTTATACTTTGCCTACCCCCAATACTGGATTACTGGATTATTTCAAACCTAAGGACTGTGGATTTTAAATTTTATTTCACTCTTTGCTATATCCAAGATAAGCAAGAGCAAGATGCCTATGGTCGTAGCAGAGGTCACCAGCAATATTTTACACAGACTTGAACTGATAGACCAGAGGCTGTCTCGACTGGAGGTAAACACCGAGATCAACGCAGTTACTGGAAATGAAACAAATCTACCGATGCCTCAGGACAACAAACAGCGTCCAAGCACCTCAAGCAGCTCAACCACCTGGAACTGTCTCAGAGCTAAGCCGAAAGATAAATCTCATCATTTGGATCTGCCTCGATGTCTGACAGGACGAACCCCTCACCTAGATGATACAGCGTGGCCAGCACTGAGCCGAAACAATCCCTCATCAACACCAGCACCGCACCAAAGAAAAAAACAACTTAAAGCTGCAGCTGACCTGATTCCACCTTCCCTGACTCCGGTATCAAGGGCAAATCAGCCAGCTCAAGCCATAACGCATCCCGTCATGTTTCCAGAATTCCACTGACAAACAGGTTTTCTGCGCTGCAGCAGGAGCCTCCAACAGACACCTCTCCTCCAAACATCAACAAGAGGTATGAAACAAGACCAACACGACCACCTCCTAAAGTGACAAGGAAACCAGGAGGCGCCCACAGTTTCACCAACACCGACTGTGAGACAAGACCAGCACCTGTCCCCTCAGAACAGTACTGGAACACAGTATAGCTCCATACAGCCGATGTTCCTTAACTTTACAGAGAAAATGGATCTACAAGTTCAGCAAGGAACATATCTCTTAAGTTCCCAAAAAGCATGCTTGAGTTTCGAACCACCTGATTATGGCCCAACAAAACAATCAGACCACCATCAACTCTGTATCTCTGATGTCTGAGACAGGGGCCCAGACATTATAACACTTGTCACTCTCCAGAAAGCGTCTGGTAAGCTACAGGAGCATCTCTGTTAGAATCGCTAATAGAACAATAGCAAAGAAACATGCCTGTTCATAGACAGCACAGCTGCAACTTTTAATCAAATCTACTCCTGCACCTCACTTCCAGGCTGTAAACCAGTAGATGAACTGGCATGTAACTCATTCTCCAAAAACTCAGATGTAACAGATTCTGTTCCCCCTGTTAAAGTGAAAATTATATCTGGCAGAAAGAAATCACCTTAGATAAACACCCCACTTGTAAGAAATGAGAAAACCCTCTGTCGAAGGGCTGAACGTAAATGGCATAAAACTCGACTTCACGTTTACTATGAAATCTACAAAGAAAGACTGCAAAGTTATCACTCTTCACTAAAACATGCAAGGGAAACATTTTTTTCGGAAATCATAAACAAAAACATCAACAACGCTGTTTGCCACAGTTGACAGGTTGACAAACCCTTCTGTGATTTTACCATCTGAACTCCACTCTACCAGGGCTTGCAATGAGTTTGCCAACTTTTTCACAGAGAAAGTTACAAAAATTAGAAGGTTAATCTGCTCATCCACACCAAACCCAATCCCGATGCCACGCAATGCCACAATGCAAAACATGTCAAATGCAGAGAATATGGCTGTATTTCACCAACTCACCCATTAAAACCTAGAAGAAATTATAAATCAATTAAGCTCATCCTCTTGCTGTCTTGATATCCTTCCTACAACCTTCTTTAAGAAAGTTCTTCCTGTCATTGCATGTGACTTGATTCAAATAGTAAAATCATCTCTCTCATCAGGTGTTTTCCCCTAGGCTCTAAAACAGCAGTTATCAAACCTCTGTTAAAAAAGAACAATCTGGATAAATCACTATTGCAGAATTATAGGCCAATCTCCAACCTTCTATTCATTAGCAAAATTATTGAAAAAGCTGTATTTCAACAGTTAAATAGCTTCTTAACAACGACCAACCGCTTTGATATCTTTCAGTCCAGAATCTGTGCTCACCACAGCACTGGGACTGCCTTCGTAAAAGTGTTCAATGATGTCCACATAAATACAGACTGTGGAAGAACCACAGTGCTGATTCTACTGGACCTTAGCGCAGCATTTGACACTGTTGACCATAATATATTATTAGAGCGACTGGAGAGCTGGGTCAGACTCTCAGACACAGCACTGGTTCAAATCCTACCTAATCAACAGGAACTTCTTTGTATCAATAGGCAACTTCTCTTCAGAGCGAACAGAAGTCCCATGCTGAGTATCACAAGGTTCAATCCTGGGACCCCTTCTGTTTAATATCTACATGCTCCCACTAGCCCAGATTATAACAAGTAATAACATTAGTTACCATAACTATGCAGTTGATACACAGCCCTATATTATGACGTCACCAGGTGACTCTGAACCTATCCTAGCACTAAACAGATGCTTAGAACAAATCAATGCGTGGATGTGCCAAAACTTTCTCCAGCTGAACAGAAACAAGACTGAAATTATTATCTTTGGACCTAAAGAGGAACGATCAAGAGTCAGCGCGCAGCTTCAGGTATTACAGCTAAAAACTAGTGATCAGGCCCGAAACCTGGGTGTAGTAATGGACTCAGACCTGAACCTTAAGGGACACATAACAACAGTTACAAAGTTGTCTTTCTATCACCTGAAGAACATCTCCAGAATTAAAAGACTAATGTCACAACAAGACCTAGAGAAAATTATGCACGTGTTCATCTTTAGTCGTCTTGATTACTGCAACAGTGTCTTCACAGGTCTGCCAAAAATCAATCCAACAGCTGCAGCTGATCCAAAATGCTGCTGCCCGTGTTCTCACTAAGACCAGAAAAATAGAGCACATCAACCCGGTTTTAAAGTCTCTACACTGGCTCCCCATAGCTCAGAGAATAGACTTTAAAATACTTCTATTAGTTTATAAATCACTGAAAGGTCTAGCACCACAATACAATAAAATCTTATTATTGTCGTATCAACCCTCCAGAACACTCAGGTCTTCTGGTTCTAGTGTACTTTGTATCCCCAGAACCAGAACCAAACATGGAGAAGCAGCTTTCAGTTTGTATGCACCATCAATCTGGAACAAACTCCCAGAAAACTGCAAAACAGCCAAATCACGAAATTCCTTTAAATCAAGGCTGAAAACTCACCTGTTTAGAGCTGCCTTCGATTAGTAGTCTGCAAACAAATTCAGGTATAAAACTGCTCTGAACAAAATATCTTATTACATATTGACCATCTCCTTATGATTATCAAGTGTATCTGCTTGATGATTTTTATGATTTTTTTTTGATGATTGTAATGACGTTTTTTGATGACTGTAATGTAATTCTACTGATGTTTTTATTATGTAAAGCACTTTGAATGCCTTGCTGCTTAACTGTGCTATACAAATACATTTTTACTTACTTGTTGTCAAAAGACTGCACGTTGGTCAGGAAAATGGTAGGCATTGGAGGTTGTAACCCAGAACACTTTGTTCTGACTTGCTCACCAGCCCTGTGGCCTCTTCTCTGTACACTGTCTTTGAATGAGCAACAAAGATACTAGCTCTGAGTTTACAACTATAACTGCTGCACCTTGTTGAACTATTTCATCTGTTTTTAGGAACATTTTTTCAGAGACTTACAATGCAGGTCATTGATAAGCGTGAAAAGTTGCTTAATAAGAAACTGCTATGAGCTCAGTATCTTAGATGACAAAGCGATGAGGTAATGTTAAGATAATGTGTCAAAATGTGACTTTTATGTTGTCCTACCTATGTTGCTGTCAGATGGAGGTCTTTCAAATAGGTGAGTGATAAAAAAAATCATTACCTTATTTCAAATAACTTACAGCAATTAATATTGTTTATATTTCACCCTCTTGCAATTTTACTGGGTAGGAATAGTGCCTCTGTTTTTCTGAAGATGATTGTTGTTATGACCAGGGAGTGGAGTTGGAACAAATGTATTTTAATTTTATTTGAAGAAAAACTTGTTCAAATACAAATTTTCAACATACAAATCACTCGTTTCAATTGTATTTAGATTAAATTTGTTTTAGAAGTACTACTGTTGACAAAATATCTTGCAAATACACCTTACCCAGTCAAAGGAGTTAATTAAAGCTGCAAGCAGCCTCGTATTGCTCTCACAGCTCAGCACCACTTTGGCCTTGTGGCGTCCGCGGGAGGTTCGATACTTCCACCCCGAGAAGATACACATGTGTAATGAGTTTCATAATTCTTGGTCAAAGTATGGTTTGGGTCTGATTTTTAAAAAGATTCTAGAGGAATTAAGCCATGCCCACCATAGATTGTTGGGGATTTCTGTTGAGGGTTGCATTTGGATTGATTATAGTGAGTTTGATACAGTTCAGCTCGAATCTGTGGAATTTAGAGCCAAACGTATGGCAACAGCGTGATATCTGACTTCACCAAGCTGCCATGGCCACGCCCTCCACTGAAACCTGTCAATGCTGAGAGCCAAGTTACACCAACATGTCTTCTGTCACTGGACACCCTTTCATGTTGATTAGATCAAAGGGGTCAGATAGGAACAGTTCAAAGTAAAACATTACACTTCCTGTTGTCAAGGGGCGTGGCTTAAGTGATGTCATGATTTAACTATTGAGTATTGTAGGGGATTGGATGTGGATCAATCACTGAAGGTTTGGAGTGTCAGTGAGTTTTTGTGTAGGAGGTATAACAGTTTGTGCATCATAGCGAGATGTGAAACTTTGAGGCCTGGCCACTCCTTCATCATGCATGAAAACTCACTGTTTTGATGACTTTTATTCGGCCATCTCTCATGAGCAAACTGACCAAATTTAAAATCGATTCAAAGGCAGAAGATGTCAACATCCAAAATGGGGTAAAAATCCGACCTTTGATACAAGATGACCGACCTTCTGTTTAGTGGAGAGCATGGTTGCAAGAGAGGTTTCTGTAGGTCTTGGGGAGTTCTACAAGTGTACTAAATTTCATGCTTCTACAACAAAATAAGGTCAGTGTGGAGGGTATTTTGAAAGCTGCACTTAGCGGCTAAGGCCTAATAAATATAGTTTATTATTATTAACGTTGGGCTACAGTTAGACTAAACATAGATGAAAGTCAAACACTACACTAATCACTACAACAAATAGTATAAAATACTTTCTACATGGTAATGTAATGTGGGACAAAGTAGCTAATGCTAACAAATTCTAATTCACCACTAGTTCTTTAATAGTGCTTATAATTTGCTGAGACTGAGCTAATTGCTTTCAAAATGCAAAAGTCTTTGTTTATGTTTTGTCTTTTTAAAAAATTCAAACTTATTTCTTAGTTTTTATGCAAATCTAGACAGCTATTTATTTGTTTATAAACTTTTTAATCAGGCAAAAAAGGGCTTTCACTGGGTCCTACTGATATCTTAAGTTTCTATTTTATTTTTTTTTTATCATCAGGCATAATGTAAGCTAGCTTTGAGGTCCTAGACATTTCCACACACTTCCAGTAGGGGGAGCTCCAGGTCATACACAAATTATAGGGAAAATTGAGGGAAGCAACCACACACATACACAAAAAATCTGATAAAAGTGACTTTTCAGTACAGTTAAGCTTTTTGGATAAAAATGCTATTTGGAGCATGGTGAATGCATTGAGAAGCAAATCTAATTGAGGACCGTGGTTGTAGTCCCCACTTGCCAAGGTGCCCCCAAATGACTGGTGTGTAAACTGATTGACGACCCAAAATATAGCACAATCAAGTGCACCCCCACACATACATATACACATACATACATATACACACATGCATACATACGAAAGGTGTGTTCATGTTATGAGGATGCATGTATGCTAGTTAGCCACCTGGAAAGGCACAGTTAAAAATAAGGTGCCGTGAACAGCAGAAGTGGAGGTAAAAATTTGATTGAAGCAACATTTATAAATCATCAGTTGTTCAACTCATTTCAGTTCAATTCAAAAATACTTTATTTATCCTAAAGGGAAATTAAATGTTGTTTTAGCTCATTATCCTGGTGTCATTATAGATATTATAGATGCTGATTTCTGTGGCGGGGAAGGATCTCTTGTAGTGGTCTGTCTTGATGTCCTGGTATCCTCGAAGAGCCCCACCAGGTAAGCCTCGCTGTTTTCCTGCAGAGCCATGACAGACAAGCTCTGAAAGTGCAGGTCGGTCTTGAAGTCCTGGACGATCTCACAGACCAGGCGCTAGAAGGGCCAGCAAGTTTCTTCACTCCAAACATGTTTGAGGTGCTCTTGCCTGGTAGCTTTGGTGGTAATCTGCTTCAAGGAAGCTTTACCTCTGGTGGATTTACGGGCGGTCTGCTTGGTTCTGGCCATGACTGGACTTCAGGAGGTCTTCATGTTTAACACTGAAGAGTGAAAGATGTTATTCAGCTGCTTCTGATTGTTATGGTTATGCATCATAACAAATATGCAAAAGTAAAATGTTTCAGTAAAAAATCCTTCCAGCTGCAGAGCATCTGATACCAGAGGAAATATTCATCTAAAAAAAACAGTTTACATTCAGAAAAAATAGGGATTAAAGTTTTCAAAAGCAATATCTCAGAATGAATGTAACAGAGTAACTCCCTCATGCAGCCACCTAGAGCAGCACAATTCTGGAATTTCATTTTAATTCTAGAAGGTCCTTGTTAGCTGGTAGGACTTCAAAGGCAGCTGAGGGATATTGGCAAGGCCATGGCTGTTTTGGGGTGGCAAAAGCTAGGGTGTGGGAGGAGTTCAGTGAGGCCTTGTATCGAGACTTTTGAGTGGCTCAGAGAAGCTTCTGGCAAACCATGAGGCAACTCAGACAGGGGAAGCAGTACTTTACCAACACTGTATATAGAGGAGGTGGGGTGCTGTTGACCTCAACCAGTGATGTCATTGGACGGTGAAATTAATACTGTGAGGACCTTCTTAATCCCATCAACACATGTTCCATGGAGGAAGCTGAGTCTGGGAACTCTGAGGTTAGTCCACCAATAGCCTGGATCAAGGTTGCTGAAGTAGTCAAAAAGCTCAGTGGCGACAGGGCTCTGGGACAGACAGGATCCACTCTTAGTTCCTCAAGGCTCTGGATGCTGCTTTGGTTGACACGCCTTTGCAACATTGCGTAAATATTGTGGACAGTGCAACTGGATTGGCAGACCATGGTGGTTGTTTCCCCTAATAAGAAAGTGGTCTGGAGAGTGTGTTCCAATTACGAGGGAATCACACTCCATAGCCTCCAAGGTAAGGTCTATTCAAGTGTTCTGGAGAAGAGAGTCCTGTCAATATTCAAACCTGAGATTCAGGAGGAAAAATGCGGGTTCCATCCTGGCCATAAAACATTGGACCAGCTTTTTACCCTCACTAGGGTCCTCAAGGGGAAAATGGAGTTTGCCCAACCAGTTTACATGTTTTCTGGACATTCAACTGAGTTCTTCGGGTACCCTGCGGGGGTGATCTGGGAGTATGGGATTGGGCATCACTACGGGCCAATCAGTCCCTATACAAATGATGTGAGAGTCTGGTTCACATTGACAGCAGTAAGTCGGACATCTTCAGGGTACAGTTGGACTTCGCCAAGGCTGCCCATTATCACCAATTCTGTTCATGACTTTTATGTACAGATTTTCTTAGTGCAACTAGGGAGTGGAAGTCTGGTTTGGTGGCCTCAAGGTTCTGTCTCTGC
Source organism: Kryptolebias marmoratus (assembly GCF_001649575.2). Classification (NCBI taxonomy): domain Eukaryota; kingdom Metazoa; phylum Chordata; class Actinopteri; order Cyprinodontiformes; family Rivulidae; genus Kryptolebias; species Kryptolebias marmoratus. The sequence continues at coordinate 29,228,947 of NC_051445.1, forward strand.
TATTTGCAGATGATGTGGTCCTGCTGATGTCATCATGCTGTGATCTCCAGCTCTCACTGGAGCAGTTAACAGCCAAGTGTAAGGCGGCTGAGATTAGGATCAGCACCCTCAAATCTGAGCCTATGGTCCCTAGCCAGAAAAGGGTGGACTGCTCTCTCTTGTGTTAGGAGTGAGGTACTGCCTCAAGTGGAGGAGTTTAAGTATCTTGGGGTCTTGTTCACAAGTAAGGGATGATTGGAGTGTGACAGCAACAGACAGACCAGTGCATCTTTTATTGTAATGTGTACTCTATACTGGTCCGTTGTGGTGAAGAGGGAGCTGAGCTGCAAGGCAAAAATCTGTTTACTATGGAGAGAAAGTGGTTTGAAATTACCTGAGCGTGTGTAAAAGGATTTGTGCGTGTGTAAAAATATTTGTGGGTGTGTAAAAGGATTTGTGTGTGTGTAAAAATATTTGTGCGTGTGTAAAAGTATTTGTGCGTGTGTAAAAATATTTGTGTGTGTGAAAATGTACACACAAGTCGCCAGATACACACACACAAAACTGCAGTTACGTACAGATCCAGTTACGAGTGCACAACTATTTTTGAGACTCATTTCACGCTTCCGGGGAGCTCCCAGATTTGTGCGTAGATGTTGCGTTTAGGTGCTAGTAGAAAGCTGGGTCATCTGAGTTTTCTTCGGAACTTTTTTTTTTTCCATAGTTCAACACGGTCAGTAAAACGTGCAAGTTTTAACGTCCACTTACTTCTGACGGTAGACCACAACCGCGATCACTGGGCTGAATCCGTGTATCATTCATTCTTTCCATTTACAATTGACTATCAAAAATCAAATAATGAAAAACGGACTGGTTATTTTATTTATTTTTTTTTTTTAATATGACACCAAAAACAAATAAATGCCTGTTTTTTCGTATTTTACTTTGCAATCCATTTAGTATGTTTGCCTTAATAATTATGCACACCATATGCTGATGATCAGCACATGCAAAATACTAGGAGGAGGATATGCAAATGTAATTACTTTCCAGTCGCAATGAGATTTACCAAACGTGAAAGTGATTGTGGGTACTGTTTTTGTGTCTATATTTAGCATAGTTGAAAGGCAGATCCAAAATGACACAGAAATGTCAGCCATAATTGTGGTGAGAAGGAGGCACAGATACAATGACAGACGACGGAGAAAGAAAATCTACAGTATGTGTGTCCACAATTTTGGAATGTCAAAAATTTAAACTGTAGAGATGTATTGTCTGTCGAGCAATGCTATTTCTGATCTGCTGACTTGGAGCCAATCACAAACAGAGGCCATGCAATCTCTCTTATGCACAAACTTCTGCATTTTCTGGCATCTGGGTCATTGCAGTGCACAGTTGCATTCAGTGCTGGGTATTCCCAGAGTAGTGTGTCAGCAGTGCTGTCCCAAGTGTTGAATGCAATGACATGCAGGATGGGCAAGTATTTTTTTTTTTTTATTTATTTGTTTATTGGTTTTTTTCACTATATACACACATCAACAAAAGCAAACAAAAACAACCCACCCCAAACAAACAAGAAGC